>NC_056725.1:438332688-438472688 GCF_019279795.1 Protopterus annectens
CACAACAAACTGTATCCAGAAGAGACAATATTTCCACAACAGGTATGTGAAGCATATATGAATGTAATTGAATGTAGTACTTGGTCCATAATAATGGGATAGATGATGTAGAATGATTTATATGTGCCATCAGGTGTTGTTGTTGTAATGATGTCCAGCTGAACAACTGCTATGGACAATAGTGTCTGTCCCTGTGGGCAGTGGGCCATACCTATCAACTGTGCAGATCAGCACTGACTGACAAGATGTAAGCCATCATAGTGTGTGTTGTGTACTGCAAGACATGTATATTAGTGTGGCCAATAGCTGGTGGTGGAAGTAATGCCATTATGATGGACACGTATTTCAGAGCCCACCACTTGCAGGACAGTCATGTTAACATATAATTTAGCATGCACAAATGCCATAGGTGTGTAATAGGCTTACCTGCAATCTGTCACTATATATACCCCCTTAATGTTAGGCTGTGTCCACATGTGGCACCTGTCTGTGTTGTAGCAAGGCAGAACAGTGCAGCTGTGCAGGAAGGAGAGTTAGAGAGTGTGGACATGATATCTGTATGCACCCCATGTATATATATTTATATATATATATATATATATATATATATATATATATATATGTGTGTGTGTGTGTGTGTATGTGTATATATATATATATATATATATATATATATATATATATAAAACATGTATGCCTACAGATATACAGACAACTATATGTATGTACATATATATATATATATATATATATATATATATGTGTGTGTGTGTGTGTGTGTGTGTGTGTGTGTGTGTGTGTGTGTGTGTGTGTGTGTGTATATATATATATATATATATATATATATATACAACTCATAATATATATCTACACATATATATATATATGTGTCTGTGTGTGGGTGCGTGTGTGTATGTCTACATATATACAAACACACACACACATATTTATATAAATACATGTCCCCTACTGTTGAATGACAGTGCTGCACGATATATGTGAGGGAACATCACACATATCAATACACACATATATATGCAGCAGTAAGTGGATGCAAAATGGATGGTTATGTCAGGTGTGAACCCCATATTGGGAAAACATTGCCCTTGTTTGTGATGGTGGGATTGGTAATTTGGGGAAGTAGGTATATTTGGGGAGGTAGGTTAGGTTGGAAGGCAGAGAAGACAGCATATGGGGCAGTATATGACACCAGTGGTGGTTAAACAGCCTGGATGGAGAGTGTTATCTGGGATGTGGAAGCGCATGAGCCCCCATATGGAAACAATGGGACCAAGGTCCCCACCCATAGGCAGTCACAACATCATATTCATGGCCCTGAAGGTGCCTGGGCTGGGGGCTAAGCAGGAAGAGCATGCAAACCTTGTGAGTATGTACTGAGGGCCTCAAGGTGCTGTAGCACATCCACCAAGTCTTTGTGGAGCTCCCTATTCTTCAGACCCTGGACCTGATTTTGGGTGACAGGATTCTGTCTGTGTGTGCTCCCAGGGTGGAATTGAACACCATCCCCTGAGATGGTTCCACTTGGTAGTGCAGGATCATTAGATGAGGAGGTCCCAGGGTGGGACCCACATCTGATGTGGCCTGGTAACATGGCCAGATGAGGTGGGAAATGTGGTTCTCCTGGCAATTGTTTCCCAAACATACTATTATGTCACTGTTATAGAACATATGTGGGTAGTAATAGTCTACACATTATTGGATTATGTCTAACAGCATGCAAAGATATCCCCATTAACACAAAACAACAGATGTTCAGCAGTCACATAGCAAACAGAACACATGCATATATGGAACCATAGTGGCCCTTGCAATGGCATGCAGGGGATATTGTCTGTAACAGGTCAGCAGTGATAATGTTTCAACAGGGAACATGACTGCAAACACATAGCACAAATTGTTGTACAATACGATATATATCTCATCAGTAGGTCTTCTGTAACCATACCCGTTGAGTTGTGTGATCAGATTGTTGTTGCAGATATGGTGGGGGGAGACAGAGATGTGTATTAACAACTCTGATAATCTTGCAGTATGAGGTCCTCAGACCTGTTTCCCTCTTTATGTCTTTCAGGCAATATGTTGAGGGAACGACTGCTTATGTACACAGTGGAGGAGAATGATGTCATCATCTCATACGTGGGGCAGCATTACAACACCTTGTTTGGCTGTACAGCCCATGATCTGCAGGAGAGGATCACCCTGGGGAATGATCTTGTCCACAAGATAAACAATGTCGGCCTGCATAACTGCAGTTATGACCAGGACTGACATCGATACTCTTATCACCTCCGCCATGCCCGTCAGTGTGCTGCTGTGATTAGGGGGACCAGCTTGCAATGGGGGGTCATGCCATCCAACCCCCTGACACATGTTGAGAAACTCCTTGCCAGCCTCGGCGCACCTGCCCATCTGCAAACACAACACCTGGCAGAGAGCATAGAGGAGGTGGGTGCTACACAGACAATGGCAGAGGAGAGTGCAGGTAGAGACACAGGGCACATCAGTAGACCACTGCTGCATATCAATCTGCACCTGTAGAGTTAGATCATGCATATGTGGGATGAAATACATATAGTCTGTTGCTGTGCTGTAGTAATAAACAGATGTGAATAATCTGTAGTATTGTGGGTTTGTACTGTTGATGTACTGTAATGCTGCACCCACCCTGTACTAATGCCACAGGTGTGGCTACTGACATCACATCTCTCACACAGTTATGTAGGTCCCTCTGGTATACTTCCAGGGCAGCAGCCTGTAGATGGTGAGTATGGTGTTTGTCCAGGTTTGCCAATACACCATTCATGTTATGGCCATGGTATATTCCATGCACACATTTAACACGCCTACCCATAATGTATGCTGTACATGTTCACACATTGTTGCTGTTTACTGCACTGCATCACAGTGGTCACCGTGATGGTGCATCTGAAGGGTATGTCAGACTCCTGCAATATAACTAACATCCTGTCATTGCAAGATATGTGCACAGAGATGAACATAATGGTGGGACAAATGCCCTACAGTAGGGACATGTCTGAAACATCGCCCTTATACAGTGCTAAACCAGTGTATATACCTCTATTACAATGGCAACTGTTACAGATCTACACTACAGCATATCACAATACTGCAGTCCACAACCCTTACAACCTGCAATGTGGTCCTAACATGAGCAATGAATGTGTAATATGGAATCCTATGTCAGGACAGCAAATATGGGGAATACATACCTTCACAAACACTGGAAGTATATGTGTGCATGCACTCCAGATAACATATAGTGGAAGCAGCTTTTGGGGTACTGACAGCATGCATTCTTCATGAGTATGGACCTTTCACCAAGTACAGGTCCCCAATATCACACCAATAAATGGTCTGCTGTCCAAGACGTTTGGCCATTAAATGTGTCTACTTACCTGCAACAGAGGCAGCCATGGCTTGCATGCATCTTACATGCCATGGCATGGATCCCATACCCAACAGGTAGCACCCAGGAGTTGGACATGTAGCCATACATCACCATTGCATATACCATGGCAAACAGTGCAGTCATGTATGTGGCGAGGATGTATGGGACAGGATTATTGTAGAAAATGTACAGATGGCCATCCAAGACAGAAGACATCACATGTTGCAAACCAGTCATGCAGTCTGCCTAATAACATGCCACAACACTGAGAGAGTTTCAGGAATGTCTAGCAAGTACTAGCTGTGCAGTACCCATGTCAGAAATTGCCTGCACTTTGCATAAGTGTGGCCCATGGGTTAGGGTAATCAGATGGGACAGTTATACCACAGGAAACATAAGCCAGGCCTCTCTACAGGTAATGTATGCATAACAGCAAAGGTCCCCAAAAAGCATGCATTGCAATGTGTACTGGTGTACCAAGACCACGTTGGAAACCTACAGACAGTATCAATTAAGATACATGTGCTGCACAACCAACACCTCACCCAACCTCAGGCCCACCATCTCCATCTGTACCTTGCTGGTGCCAGTGTACACCTGTATGTTTGACATTCATTAGCTGGGACTAGGCTGGTACACGTAGTGTTCAGTGTTTGGGACACTGCAAAATGACACACATGTGTAGGCCATAGTTGTCAAGCATCTGCAAAAAGGCTGAGGGTGGGGAGGGGGTGTCATAATGACACAACAGTGCACTGAATCAGAGATCCAAAGGACACTACAAATGGCTGTATCTGCACACAGTCAAGGTCAGGAACTGGGGCAGACATAACCCTGACTTCATAGCAATAGTGATGGCACTGTGTGACCTCCAAGGGATGTGCACATGAGTAGACCTTGCAATCATGCAGAGTTGGGGGACATTTGTAGGGCAGACTGACCAAATGCTGGCAAATGCAGATGGCTCATGCTAGTATACCCCTGCCAGGAATAGTGACTGCTGTAGTACACATAACAGTAGGTGCATCAAACCATCATGATAAGGGCATGCACACATATGCACCCAAAACGTGTACGCATCTCAATCAACATCTGCACAACTAACACATTTGTTTGACTTTGCATTTGATTGCACAGATCATATGTCACATATCAGTTCATGTAATGTTAACATATGCAGTAATGTGGTCCCATGGCATATCAAGGAAGAGGGTGTCATATCAATAAGGGCATGTACACTCCCCATAGCCACAGTAAGGTTTGAAGGTTGTCAGTGTAATTGTATCATATTGGCCATAAATGCATCACTGATGATGACATCTGTAAATCAGACATCAGGCATTCGCAAATGACATCTGTCCACATATCATCCCAGGTATGTGTCGGACAAAAACATAGGGGCTGTGAGCAGCAGAGGAAACATAACTGACACAATAATACACATTCAGCAATGGTGTGTACACCTGTGAGTTATGGTGCACAGTACATGCCAGGGTGCTGAGCAGGTGCACAGCAATAGTGTGTACATGGGTGCAGTGTGTTCCAGGGAAAGGGGCATAACCTACTAACACAACCCATGCATCACAGAGATGTATAATGTTGCTAGCAGAGAGTGACTATAGCTGCACTGCATGCTGTTGAGTGCCATATGTCATGCATGTTGACAGATGGGTAATTGGGAGGTCTGTGCATAATATCTTTGTGCAATCTCACCTGTAAGTGTGTGTGTGGGGGGCTATTTTGTCTGTAAGTGAAATCTGGTGGAGTGGAGGGGGTTGATGTATGTAGGATGTGTGTGTGTGTGTGTGTGTGTGTGTGTGTGTGTGTGTGTGTGTGTGTGTGTGTGTGTGTGTGTGTGTGTGTCCATGTATGCACATGTGTGAGGTTGTTCATACCTCTCCTCTTCCCTTTGAAATCGTGCAGTACATGGACATGGACAAACACATGAGACACCAGGAATACTTTTCTGATGTGTAATCTCAGAACAGCTGATAGTATAATAACATCTGTAGCATGGAACAAGCATTGGGAGGGAAACTAGACACCAGGGATACTGTTATAATTGCAATCAGCAGAAAGGTTAAAAAATACCCACATATGCAGCACTACAGATGCATTGGGGAAGTACTAGACAACACCAGAGAGTGTTTCCAAATATTACTGTAGTCCACATAAAAAGTTAATAGAGCAACAGATCTTGCATCTACTGAACAATAGTTACATATGACACTCCAGTGCGTGACATTATTGAGGGACTGTAGTAGCCCCTAACATATGGGGGCCATGCTTAAGATTTCTGGACAAACCCAGGGTGAACACTGGATGACATCAGGAAGTCTATGAAAAAATGACTTCAATCAAATCAAAGAGGTAATGGAATAACTGGTCATGTTCTGTGACCACTTTTCTAGGCAATTAGAAGAATGATACGTTAATGATTGGTATTATTGACTGTAATTATCCAAGACTGATGCAGGATGGGAATTGAAGAGAATAAACAAGGGACAGTCTGTAAACTCAGGGACAGGTAAGTAGTATGGTGGAAAGTCAGGGTGTGTGTGTGTGTGTGTGTGTGTGTGTGTGTGTGTGTGTGTGTGTGTGTGTGTGTGTGCGTGTGTGCGTGTGTGTGTGTGTGTGTACATGTGTTTGCGTGTACTGTTAAACAATGATGTACAAGTCTTAAAGTGCGTTTCTTGTTTTCTCCTCACAGGTGGCAAGGTGGGGCAGGGTCCCTCCTGCAGGCAATCTGATGTTGGTGTTCATGCAGACACTTAAAATGATGATAGGTGTGTTGAGGCACAGGCGGGGTTGTCAGAGGCTGAGGCTGCACCATCGTTTGACATCCCACTGTTATCCACCCCATCCCCGCACACAGTCACAATGCCTATACATACCCCTTCACCAGTGGCCATAGCAGATGGACAGTTGCTGCTTGGTGGCATGGGACAGGACAGTGTGGTATCTATGGCACATGTGTCTGGACACAGCAGTCATAGCAGGATGTCCGGCGGGGTACAACATAGGCTGATGTACAGGGGTGCTCATTGGAAGGCTGCTGGTCATCGTGCCACTGGCAGGATTGCCACATCTGGTACCACCAGACACATGATTCAGGCTATCATGGAGGAGCAGGCACGTATGGAAGGGTACACCAGACAGGCTCTGAGGCTGCAGAGGGCTACTCATTCAGCTGTTACTGACAACATCCGTGACCTTGCAGGTGCTCTCTGTTATTTTAAAGAGGTCATGGCTAGATGGTTGGGTGAGATGGTGGGACTCTTTGACTGTGGAATGTCCGTGCTCGAGCATGTGGTGAGAGTTGTGCAATGGCCACATGGATGTAGGCCAGCAACACCAACAGCTGGAGGTTGACATGGATGTGCAAGAACACCAAGCCGCTCCTGTAGTGGCAGTCCCATCCCCAGCACTGCAGGGGGGCCACTGTCCACACCACACCAGGCCACATGCACATGGCCCTGGCCAGTCCCAGGAGAGACCTGGTTCCAGCGGACATATGTCATCATTAGGGGAGAGTACCATATTGTGGCTTGTACCTGGATGTGCCCGTGGAACCCCTGACAGGCACAGTTCTCATGTCTGTGGCCAGAGGTGGTGAACTGCACACCTTGCCAGGTATGGTTTGCAGCTGTCCAACAAACACCTTATAGGGCAGCCACATGGCAAAACTGTGCGCATGCATACTCACACACAATACAAACACAGCTAGGGTAACCTCATACCTACACACACCACATCACCATGGCCATATCAATAATTAAACCCCTCACTCACACACATGATGTCAAATGTATGGCTCAGCCTAAGTCACTGGAAAACCAACAGCACACCCTGTACATATGATGATACCTGTGCCACATCCCTATCATCCATAACATCGATGCAGGGACAGGCTAATATGGTTCTGATGCACGCAGTGACTGTACTACAGTGTACCAAGGTAATGCTGTGTAACATGTCAGCAGTAAAGTTTAATGCTTATAAGTCAGGAAGTGTAGCGGTCCAGCCATGATGCATTGCAGCTGTTATTAACACTAAGTGATTGTGGTCTCCATAATGTAATCTGTTTGTGTTGTAGGTGTCCATGTGTCAGCAGGAGGATGGTCTGCTTTTTTATCCTACAAGGGGAATGACACTGTGGTGACACCTTGGCTGTGCCATATCCTGGGTCTGTATAACAGTTACTGCATGTGCCACATGTCTGATAGGTGAGGGAGTGGTGTATACAGGTGAGTGCATGGTGGTGCTTTCAGCAGCCCTACTACAGTGGACAAAGATAAGTGTACTGGGTGGTACACGCCACATGTTTGCATATAACACACACAGAGGCTTTGGTGTTAATGCAATACACAGAGAATACTGTATACATGGATCTATATACCTGTGCAAGGAACACATCATAACCTATGTAATTCCATCAAGCCAGAATAGGCACAAAAACACATTGGAGAATAAGCAGTCTGCTAGTTTAATGTCATTGATGATGGTACTGGCAGGGTATATGTCTCCTTCCCCAATGTAGTGCAATCCTCAACTCGGTAAGCATAGGTCTGCTGGTGTGGGTGGCACAGCCCTACCCTTTAGAGGATGAGAGGTACTGTAGAACTGCAGATAATGTGATAAACAACTACCTAACCTGTTAACATGAACTGTATAGTATTACAGCCAGCTAAGTGAGGGGATACACCCAACAATAACTGCAATGATGGTGGCTCTGTCCACAACAGCCACACCCAGCTATATATACCAACCCCAGTATCGCTGCACACCTATCCAGTGGGGAAGAGGTCATTTACACTTCTACCACTAGTTGTGATGGAATGTATGTCCACAGGATGATACCTGTGAAATGTTAGCATATGCCAGGCAGTTCTCAGACAGATGACCTCCTGGGACATGTATATTCTGCAAACGGAAGTAGATTCCTTCACATACACACACATTCTTACTTGTTAACACTGGGAATAGACCCCTACCTAGGTATGTATTGCTACTGATGTGTGTGGCCTTAATTGCACACACCACACAGCTTTTAGGATGAGGTGTGTTCCAGGTTACATGTTACGTGAAGAACATCCCCTGGCCTGTACAGTATGGTAATGGAGGATTTACTGGTTGTTTATGGACAATACAGAGTGTGACATACCATCATAAACACATTGACAAACACATAACAGTCAGACACACATCTGAGAGACCTGGGCTTATCAGTGCTAACTACCTTGTCAGTGTGTCCATTGTGTTACAAATACATTGCACACAGCACATGCATAACTGGGCTGGATAGTGTTATTAGTTCGTATGGCTGATGGTGACAGTTGTCCCCATACAGTGGAACATGGGACATGTACTGGGGGTACCATGGTGTAAAGACAGTATACCAAGCACCCACACACCACAGTGAATATTGTATGCACTGAAACCCATGTTAACACTGTGACATACCCACCATCACACATTGACCAGTACTACAATACAACCCCTTGTCCATCCCAAGAGTGCTAATACAGGGATATGCATCTAATGCACATGCCACAGGCATAGTAGGGTGATGCATTGCCATGCCTGTCCTACAGTCAACAACATCATTATCCCTAATACTGTGTGGTAATGCATATTGTAATAGGAGTATGTGGTCTCAGAATGCTGTACCCTACATATATACACATATGCACATATACACACACTTGCCAGAACTCGGTGGGTACCCATGCCTATCAACCCATTTGTACAACAGTGTTGTGCTGGTACTGCAAGACCTAGGTGGTTCTTAGGGAGAAGTGTGTAACAAGGTATATGTAATGTCCAGTACAGCAGCAGCCACATCTAACTATGGCAATGGGGGGTGTGGTGGGTGTGAAAGGCCACAGGGTATTCCCAACTACAGGTATACAAACACTGATATTCTCATTAATGCACACGTACACATTTGTCAGTACTGGGGTCCATCGGTGCATGTGTTCATAGGTATGTACCAGGCTATTGTCCATGGTGAGATGGGAAGTGTAGGGGATGTGTGTACAGTGGTATCATGCCACCTGCCATGTGTCAACAGACCATCTATCAACAGATACCACAGGGGTGATCCTCAGGGTGAGAGTGACGTGCATCAGCCAATCATCTGGGTGTCTCTTACAGAGGGCCAGTGAGGTGCTCCAGTTTAAATGTATGCAACATGTATTACATAACATGGTCAGTGTCTGTCTTGGAGACCTGTACCCAAGCATGTTCTGTTGACTATGGTAGTATAGTTGAGGTATTCATGGCATGTGATGCATACAGGGTGTGGATTCTTAGCTGTGGCATTGATAACACAGCTGGGCAGACTTGTCAGTGTCAGTCAAACATAGATTGCCTGTAAATAGCCAAGATGGACACCTGACATCTGCACATCTGTACAGAGGACAGACAGACATCAGCCAGCCAACTAGCTATGCATTATGATAAATGTGTTGATAGATAGATGTCTGACACCAATAGGTATGCCATTACTACATAATTCCAGCCCTCACTGACATGCTCTATACACACAGTAGTCTACAGTTATTTTCCACATGTCAGATCATTATCCAGTAGGAAATATTTAATGAGACACAGCTCACACACCAGGAACATGGCAGCGAGGACTCAGAGTCCATCTTTGCATGCAGGGGTGTTTGGTTCCAGTACTACAATCTGCAATCTACTCTTACTTGGGAAAGCACTGTCAACAGTAGTAACGTAATGATATACCACATGCCAGTGTGACTGCTTATAACCTGGGATACTACCCATGTATGTTACACATTCAAATGGAAAAGACTGTTGTACAAACCATATATACTCAAGTGTTACAGACAGTAGACTCACACCCCTTGCTACTGTAATGACAGCACATAGATGCATGTTATGTACATGGCATTAAATACACTTATTAAAGGTGTCATTATCCTGCTATTTTATTAGACCAGAATGTGAGCACTGGTTGCCAGGGCTGAGCCATGTTTAGCAGGTTTCAGCATTGCTGCAATATAACTGCTAAGTACAATTGTGCACTGGTAAGCAAAGCCTACAGGATGTAAGCGCCTGTACGGTTAACAGTACGTTAGCACTGCTTAGGTTTGTGCAAACTCGTGCAAAGCCACTTAAAGCTGCTCAAATTTGCCTTACCCACTGTGTATCCAACAGCCCTTGTTCTGCCCAGCAACAAAATAAACAGCCACTGCAGGTCTTGAACCCAGGACCATGTGCATTATAGTCACAACACTTAACTGCTTAGCCATCACAGCTGTGAAGAAGGTTGTACTTCTAATATATCTGTCAGTTCACATACTGAATAGTATTGAACAGCTGCTATAATTTCTACAATGGCGTAGTACTTGTTAGCGGTAATACTGTTGAATCAACTATGTTGTTATATCTAAATATACACATATCAGATAAATACAGTGTGATACATCTGGGAAGGTATACACAGCAGTAATGTTTACACATAAGGATATGTGTGTGTGTGTGTATATATATATATATATATATATATAAATATATATATATATATATATATATATATATATATATATATATATATATATATCTACATATGTAGAGATATGTGTACATGTACATACACATATATATTCATATGTATGTATTTATATACATCTGTATGTTGCATTATATATATGGCCATATATAGATCTCTCTGTATATATATATATATATATATATATATATATATATATATATATACATTTATATATATATATATATATATATATATATATATATATATATATATATATATATATCTATATATATATATATATATATATATATATGTGTATATAGATATATATATATATATATATATATATATATATATATATATATATATATATATATATATATATATATATATGTGTGTGTGTGTGTGTGTGTGTGTGTGTGTGTGTATATATATATATATATAGATATATATATATATGTATGTAGATATGTATATCTGTATATATCTATATAGATATATGGATATATATATATATATATATATATATATATATATATATATATATATATATATATATATATATATATATATATATATATATATATATATATATATACACATATATGTGGAGTCATACCTCACCACCAATAGTTGCAACCTCTTAGTGCAACGGGATGTCATGTAAGTATTGCAGGTATAATTGTAGACTGTTGCTACTGTAACAGGGGTAGTCTTAAAAGAAATGTTGTATGTGGGAGGTCACATCTTACTATTGACATGTACACCATCAGTTACTGACAGACATCCTAAGGTCATCATAGTTCAGTACCACAGATATCACAGTAATGGTCCTGTGGACTACAGCAGATATGACCATTAAATGTGGACAGTCTGACACACTCTGGTCAGTCCAGAGGTATTCACAGAACCCCTTAGTGCAAGACGTGTGAACCAAGCCTGACAATGTGGATGTTAACAGGCATATAAATGGATATATCACATAAATACTGGAATGCATATGCTCACACAGTTTAAGCATTCACACACTCCTGGCTATCCTGACACATAATAACCGGTGGAGCAGAGGTCACAAGGTCACATACTACCCACTAGTTAGTGACATACATCTGTACAGCATCCCACTGCTTTGTCAAAAATACACAACAGTTATGGTGGCCCCGCAACAGTACATCTGACAAATATCTGGACATAACATCACACTGGGTAAGTACACTGAGCTGTTAGGCATGTCACAAAGCACTGTGCAGGCTACAGGTAGACTGCCACAACACTGGCCTACATTTCTTATGGGGGAATACACATGTACCTGCAAATATAGCATGCTCTACAGGCACGTCACAGCACAGAGTAGCACACACCAGTGTGATAGCACATACCCAGAACCAATGTGAACACAACTACAGCCACATATGGTAAGCATGCTTAATATTACAGTATAATGACTGTCTTATCAACACCATCCTCATATGTACCACTTACACACTAAACCTACATATACTAAACCAATACACAGTGCATTCCGATACCTGACTATGGTATTAGACATGTGTGTGTTTGGCCGTACAAACATGTAAGCCGATAGGGTACCATACACTGGAGCAGCATGCAACATCAGATAGAACAGGACAAAGAACAATGACATCTACAACAGTATGTATACAGGCCAAGGTACATTTTCGCAATATACACACTGTCAACAATCACCATAAGTACACAGACCTCACTACTGTACACACTGCAACAGAATGTCCAGGTCCTGTCCTCAAATATAACCCCTACTATACATAACATGTCTAGCAGTCTGATATCTCACTGGCTTGTTATCAGGTATGATGTCAATAAATAATGGAGTACTGAACATATGCACCTCTTACTGCATAACATGTGTACAAAGGTTGATGGAGTTTTGGCTGGAGACACAAACACAGGGCCAATATTGACATGTTGCAGTGATAATCTGATACATTTACTGGTGTAACAGGGATTGTTGTGACATATGTCCTATGAGGGATATGAAGTCAGTAACTCTCATGGCTGTCACCATGTACTGACTACAATCCTCAGACTATGCTTCTGCAGTTCTAAAGATAGGCAATCTGTGAGTAACACAACACATGTAAGACTCCAAACACTGGCCAGTCTGCAGATAGCCCTATAGGTGGGAGTTTCCTCAACCACATAACACTGTCATGACAGGTATTAAATAATGTAGACCAGCCATATCCACACAAACCTTGTTAAACCAACATTGCTTCAAATTCAGAAGAGCAAGACTTACATTCTGTAGTCATTTCTGGAACATCCCCCTCCTGTTCGCTGGCCTGCCTCCACAGTGTATGTTGTTAGAGGTATATCCGACTAACATCTGTGATGCTGTTTCCCAAACATGGACATTAAGTTTTGCTCACAGTGATTGAAAAGGGCCAACACCCACATGATGTTCCTAGTTATAGGAGTGTGTTTCCATGCAATTGGCTATGGGAATGTTGCCACAGCTGTTCCACATGCAATCAACTAGTGGGGGACTGCAATTCATGTACAGGCCATCAGCTGATCATGAGCATCACTTACAAAATGCAAACTGCTGCCTAAGCAAAGCAGGTATACTTCTCCACATCCACCAGAGGGAGTGAGATAGACAGACAGAGACAAAGTAAGACAGGGAGGGGGTAGGAGAGTAAAAGCTAAGCATGTTTGTGTCATACACTTACCAGTATAGGGTTTCAAACCCCTGCCTGACTATGTACTGCTATTACATTTCTATGCAGTTATTCCATGTGCCACAGAGCTTACATGTTGGAGAGCTGTCCTAAGGTATATTTGGCGGTGAGTGATATCAGCAACAGTGATAAAGGAGGGATAAGGTAGGTGTAGTACATGTGCCTGTCCACAAGAACAGGTGTCAAGGATGACACAGCCACACTCTCTCAGGGACTCACATGCATTATTACAGTTGGCAGGGCCAGGATTAGAATTCCTAACTAACTAGTTTGCTACACTACAGTATTACGCAGGTATCACATGCACCACAGAGGTTATCAGGCTGATATATGGGCAAAAGGTATGTCAAGGTGACTGACATCAGAAGGCATGCTTCAGCAGGGCAATGGGAGGTGTAGTGAGTGTCAATGGCATACAAATCGTTAATCTCCACACACAGACAGACACAGGTTTGCAAGTACTGGCATGCATGGGTGCATTGCTTCACAGGTATGTAGTTTTTGACTGTGCCAGAAGGCTGTACAAGGCTAGGCAAAGGGTATACCTTGGCATCAGGACACATGACAATGGTCTGCAGTGTGGCTCAGGAGTGTTGTCTCTGTATTGGCCCACACAGATGGGTATTGTATTCACCATCCACTCATGTTGGTTACTACTGTGGATGGCCAGTGCTGTGCAATGCTTGCCATGTATGTGTTCTATATTCAGTAACATGGACGGTGTCTGGGATGTGCACACATCCCACATGTATGTTCTGTGACATGTGAAAGTGTACCTGGGGTGTCCGGGGGATGTTGTGAGGACAGATTGTTATCATCTTACTCTATCTCCCCCTCTCCCTCTTCTCTCTCCTCTGAACAACTATCCCTTCTCTCTTCTCTCTTCTCTCTCTGAAAGTTTGCTTAATCCTTTCATTTTTTTCTTTTTTCTACCTTCTTGACTTTTACTTCCTTCTCATCTCCTACCACCTTTCCTGCCATATTTCTCTCAGTAGTAGTAGTTGTTATAGTTTATAGAAATGATCTCTCTTCTGTAAATAGTTTTGTATTTGTTTTTTTTATTGTCTCTACATTTATTATCCTGATTTTCTTGTATTACTTCTAAATGTATGTTTTGTTTATTGTATATGCTTTTCTCCCCTTGGCCTCTACTGAAAATGGAAATAATTCCAGCTAGACTAGCCCGGTCAACAAATGTAAAATAAATAATAAAATAAAATCTTATGTGCATTCCTGACCTCATGTGGTGAGAACTGGCAATGGAAACCAGGCTGACCCTGCACCTACATTGTCAGCATGACACAGGTATTCGCTGGTGTTGGTAGCATCTGTCCATACAGGACATGTGTATAAGGCATGGTATTTCCTTTATGGGTTACATTTGCTGACTCTACAGTTGTTGCAGGCGTTCAGTGGGGAACATAGCAAAAGACCACTATATGCAATGATTTGCCTATTGTAGGGATGGGACAGGGTGCCATGTCCTCTGTAGTCCATTGCAATCACACCATGGTTGCTATCTGTGGGCAACATGCAGGGAACAACCAACATAATGGTTGTTGCCTAGCCAAGTGTGTTTGTGCATGAGACATGGTTGGAGAGTGTTATCTGGGTAATACAAGGGTTGCCTATATTTTTCCCCCAATCGATGATGTCACATGTAGGGGTATGGATTGTCTATACCAGCCCCTCTGCTGTTTGACATCTGTTGTCCTTGTAAGGTGGACATTGTGACATATAATAGGCCCACCATATAAGACATTTGCAAAACCCACTCCACAATGAGTCCTGTTATTACACACTCATAGCTACCTCCACACAGGATACTGATGACAAACACACATACATACACACACACACACACACACACACACACACACACACACACACACACACACACACACACACACACAGAGTTTCACAGTTGCCATGTCTGGGATTAGAACTCTTACCTAACTAGAACATTACTCTACAGGATTACACAGTTATAACATGCACCACAGAACTTACTGGATTACTCCTTCCCCAAAGGTGTATTTCAAAGTGAATGACATCAGCAGGCCTGCCAAAGTAGGGCAATGGAAATTGTACTGACTGTAAATGGCCTCAAAATCAGTGATCCCTACGCTGACAAACAAACACACTACACAGAGTTTCATAGTTGCCATGTCTGGGATTAGAACTCCTACCTAACTAGTACATAGCACTACAGCATTTTGCAGTTATAGCATGTGCCATGGAGCTTACTAAACTACTCCTTCCCCAAAGTTGTATTTCAAAGTGAATGACATCAGCAGGATTGCCAAAGTAGGACAATGGAAAGTGTAGTTCATCGGTTCATAGGTTCATAGGTTGGTACTAGGCTATCGGCCTTAGGGCCTATACAAGCCTAGCCATGACAATTCTCTGGCTATTTCTTCCCACATTATTTACTTCCCTGGACCTTTGTCTAGCAGGGTGACTGACATGATCCCTGGGGTGAATTTCCTATCTCCCATCCAATCGTCAAGGTTCCTTTTGAAGAGGGACAAAGCTGCACTCTGCCTGACATGTATGGGCAGTCTATTCCAGAGTTTGGGGAGTCTCTGGGTCAGTAACCCATGAATCCAGCATGTTTTGTTCATTGTGATGACAAGGTTTGGATCCCTGGCGCATGTGGCTTTGAGAGATTGCGTTTTCTTTAAGTGTAGCATGTCCAACAGCTTTGGGTTTGACATGGCCTTGTATGTTCAGTAAAGATCGCATTCTGAGTAAATGATATGTGACAGAGTATAGCTGGATGATTTTCAGATGGTCAGCATAGGGCATCTGCTTTAGGCCTGTGATTCTTTTAGTGAGGTATTTCTGCAGCCTTTCTAGTTGTTGCAGATGTCTTGAAAGGTATATAAAAAATGGAGCATTGTATTCTATACTGGGTCTACTGAGAGATGACTACAGTGGGACAATGACCTCCTTTTTTCTGGCTGAAAAGCCCTTAGTGATGAGGTGTGCCACATAGGTGGATTTCCTGACTCTTGTGGCAATGTGGTTATCGAAGGTGAGACCACTGTCCACCTGTGTCCCTAAGTCTCTTATCACACTTTCAGTGTTTAGTGTACTGCCAGCTATGTGGTGCTTCATGGGTACATGTTTCTTTCCAAAGGGCGTAACCATACATTTCTTGCATTGAGATTGAGCCCATGGCTCTGGCGCCAAGCATCTGTTTCTGTAAGGCCCTTTTGTAGAATATCCACATTGTTTGGAGATTCAATAATGGCTCTTAGTTTGCAGTCATCTGAGACCTTTGTTTGCCAGAGTCCCTTAGTGTTGGCATGTACTTCAGAGCAGTAGATGCCAAACAAGAGCGGTCCCAGGACTGAACACTGAGGTACTACAAATGTCACTTGTCTGGAACTGGATGTGGAGTCAGCTACTTTTACAGTGTGAGTTCTGTCAGTAAGCCAGTTGGCAACCCATTGAGTGATGTAGGGATTAATGGCCAGCTTAGAATGTTTATCTATGATTCCAGACTGGAGGATGATGTCAAAGGCCTTGGCAAGGTCCGGCTAGGCTGTGTGGACTTCCTTACCCTCATCCACAGCTCTGGAGACTGATTTGAAGATGTTAATCAGGTTTGGGAGACATGATCGTCCCTTCATGAACCCAACCTGGGTGGGGTCCAGTGTTTACAGGTTGTCGATGTGTTTCTTTATAAGTTCCATGATAATACATTCCATGGTCTTGCAGAATAGGCTCATCAGACTGATGGGGCGGTAGTTCCCAGGATTCTAGGTGGATACCCCCCTTGTGGGCTGGGATAACTGTAGCTGTGTGCCATTCAGTGGGTATGAAGCCTGAGGTGTGGCTATGATTAAACATGGCACGTAGGTGAGTTGCCAGTTCATTTTATAGTTCATGTAGTACACAGCTCGGGATGCTGTCTGGTCCCATGGATGCTGTTTTCTTAGCTTTGGAGAGTGTGCTTTTTACCTGTGTGGCCATTATTACCAGGCTCTGGCAATCTTTTGGCATTGAGATGCACCCTTTAGGGACTGGGAGGGGGATGCAGTTGGCACTGAATCGATCTGCCAGGATATTGGCAACATCCTTGGGATCAGTATATTTAATGCCATTCTGGTGTAGCTCAGAGCAGATCTGAGCATTGCCATTTAGATTCCTGACATAGCTATAGAATGAGTTGCGGTTGTCTGTGGAGTCTTTGGCTATATTATTTTCATAACTAGCTTTGGAGGATTTTATGAGGGATCTCAGCTTCTTACTGAGGCTGGTAAGGGAGTTTTTTGCATCCTGGGAGTTTCCTCTTTTCTGCAACAGTTTCTTCCTTTTGTTGCAAAGTTTGTTTATGGCAGGGGACCACCACATTGGCTTCCTTTTCTTGGAGGAGAGCATCTTGGTTCTATTTGGGATGGCATGATTCATGCACGAGTGGATGTGCTCGTACAGTGCCTTAGTGTAGGCTTCAGCAGTCAACCTTTCAGTTCCCATCTGCATGGGTGTCATGAAGTTTGTCACGTCTGACTTGTGTAATATGAAGTTGGCTTTGTAGATGTTTTTATGGAGGTTTCCTTACTGGGGTGTGGGGGAAGGATGTGGATGCCAAGGATGATTAGCTTATGGTCAGACCTGACCACCAATGGGGTGACCATAGATGTGGAGCATTGATTTCCCATGTTGGCAATGACCAGGTCTAAGATATTTTTGCCCCTGGTGGGACTATGGGTTAGTTGATCCAAGGCATTGGGAATTATGACTTCCAAGAACCACTGGGCAAAGGTGTTGGTACATGAGTAGTTTTCCCAGTTAATGGCAGGGTAATTGGAATCATCCAGTATTAGGGTGTTTGGTTGTATTTTAATATTTTCAAGTATGTTTAGAAAGGTGTAGTGAGAATCTTGGTGCATGGTGGGGGATCTGTAGCAAGCTATACAATTTGGATTGCAGTCTTATCTAATGTTAGTTGCACCGGGAACATTTCAGATGTATTGTGTTGAGCAAGTAGCCTGATGGTGTAAATATCCTTGGTGAATATGGACATTCCTCCATCTTTAGTGTTTCGGTCCTGGTTTGGTGGCTGACAGGTGTGGTAAGAGCTGTACCTGGTATTGCAGGGGTGCTCTCTGGAGCCTTAAACCAGGTCTCTGCTACTGCACAGATATCAATGTTCTCCATTTTTAGGAGTGCTTAGTGACTGTGAATGGCCACAAAAGCATTAATCCCTACACACACAGCCAAACACACACACACACACACACACACACACACACACACACACACACACACACACACACACACACACACACACACACACACACACACAGTTGCCATGTCTGGGATTAGAACTCATATTTAAATAGTACAGCACATTATAGCATTGCGCAGTTATAGCATGCACCACGGAGCTTACTGGATTACTTTTTCCCCAAATATGTATTTCAAAGTGAATTACATCAGCAGCCCTGCCAAAGTTGGGCAATGGAAATTGTAGTGACTGTGAATGGCCACAAAGGATTTATCCCCACACATACAAGAAAACACACACAGAGTTTCACAGTTGCCATGTCTGGGATTAACACTCCTACCTAACTATTGCATCACACTACAGCATTACATGGGCTACTCCTTCTCCAAAGGTGTATTTCAAGGTGAATGACATCAGCAGGCTTAACAAAGTACGGCAATGGGGAGTGTAGTGAGTGTGAATGGACACAAAAGCATTGATCCCTACACACACACACACACACACACACACACACACACACACACACACACACACACTTGCCATGTCTTGGATTAGAACTCCTACCTAACTACTATATCGCATTATAGCATTACACAGTTATAGCGCACGCCACACAGCTTATAGGGCTAATTCTTCACCAAAGGTATATTTCAAGGTGAATTACATCAGCAGGCTTGCCAAAGTAGGGGAATGGGGAGTGCAGTGTGTGTGCTGTGCAAACACAGTATTCAAATGTGCATGGAGCTGCTATTTCCTGGTTTACTTTTTTTTTTTGGTTTAAACCCAGGTGCATGGCATGCACATCTGTTTAGGCAATGTAAAGTGTGATTGGCAGCTTCAGACACACCCCCTTCCTTAGCTCTGTTAAGCTAAGGGCAAACCAGAGGCACAGGGCTCCAATAAGCGTACAGTATGCCTAATACATCCCTCTGTGATGTCAGCTAGCTCTTAGGCTTGTACCATGGTCTTCCTGCACCTACACAGTTGTGTGCAGGCTAGCCATGAGGGGAAATCTGTGATTCGACATCATTCCCGTCATTTACATAGGATTGCCTGATAATGCCCATTACAAGTCCCACACTGAGCCTTCCCCCTTACCAATCACTATTCACTGGTCTTGTTGTCTTCTGCTTGCCATTGACTATAATGGCAAAATTGTGATTTTTCAGACAAAACTTTTTTCACGGTTTTTCTTTTATTTTCCCATTTGCACACTGCTTCCCTACACTTAAATGGCCGAAATTGGCCAAACAAAAAATAAAAGTTTTTTTTTCCAACTGTTTTCCATGCCACTGGCCATATATTTGGCCATTGGCATGTGTTACACATTATATACACCCTTTATTTGGAGCTGTCATGGCTCCATTTTGTAGTTTGCAGAAATGTACTCTTGTTACTAACCCTGTACATTTCTGCAGGTTACACTAGTCCTGCATGGACAGCTGCAAGCTCCTTGGATCACTAATTCACCTCATTTGCATGGTGTTCACCTACAAATGGAGTAATTAGCATACAGGAGCTGTGTCTGTGCAGGAATAGTGTAGGAGGGCTCGTGCACATCCTGGGAGCTTGTTCCTGGATCTTTCAGCAGCCATGTTGCCTCCAGCAGCTCCTGCACTATTCCTGCATGCCATGCAGAGCTTGCTGAATCCTGGGGATAGAATATGATGTTCCAGAGAAAGAATAAAAACAAATAATATGGCACATTTCTTGAACACTTGGCTTCCAAAAACCTTGAACTTGCTACAGTCACTATTCTTTTGGAATAGGAAGGGCACATAGGCCTCTTTCAAACAGCTCTTCAGTAGAAGCCCCATCTGTTTTGAGATCTATAATTGTTAAACTCATCTAAAGAAAAGATAAAAATTTGGTCATAAGAACAGCTTGGTCTACCTCACCTATTACCTACAATGGCAAAACTATTAGATTTGGCAATGATTATACATCCTCAATAATCTCTAAAACAAAATCCTGCATTTCATTAATCAAGAGTCTTAAAAAATCAAACATTAAAGCTCAAATCCTATTTCCTGCAAAAGTCAAAATATTCCTACCAGACAGTCAGAAGATTTTCACCTCATTAGATGAAGCTCTAGCCTTTAACCAGAAAAATAAACCTATAGATAAACAAGAAGAAATGGATTGGCAGCAGCAAGTCTAACAAGACTTGCAACCAGAAATGGATGGTCATCAAAAGAAAATAACAACAAAAAGCTAAAAGGAAAATAAAAAAGATTTTACTATCTTCTTGTTCTTTTTGGACTTAGTACATCTCTGGCAATGTATTTATTTTTATTTACTGTGCATATATGTTACTTCAATAGTCAAAAAGGATGCTAAACTATTCAAGGTAATCCTATCTCTTTTCTTAAATCATTAAAATGATAATTCACATAGTAGCAATCATAAATAACATAGAAAAACCCACCTGCAGAATTACTTAACACTGTGATAAACCTGCAATGCAGTCTATTATATAATGCCAGAAGTTAAATGGTTACTTTTTCACACATGCACTAATCTATATATAAACATATACATAGGTATTGACATACTGCTTTATTTTGATTGGGGAAAATAATAAAAAATATTCTGATGTGTTTTTTAGACCTTTGGTTGAAATTCATATGTTAGGAAATAATACTTTAAATAGTACAATTGTTCTTTCATTTTAGCTCTAGTAAAATAAATGTAAATCATATTGTCTGATTGAATTCTCTGCATAGATATTAGCTAGGTATGTCTTAATCTCTATAAACTAGCTTAGTTGCTGTTTTTTAATATAGTATTATCACCACAGCACTCCATTTCTATTACAGACTTTTTTAACAGCGTTTACTGTTTATCTCACATTTTGGCAATTGCAAGCATTTTCAAACACTTTGAAAACTTTTTCAAATAATTCCTGCTTTAAAACATAAAGTTTACCTTGTTTTGAGACTTAGAACAGCAGAACAAGCCATTTTCAGCTGGAAAATGAAGAACAGCAGTTATGTGAAATGACAAAAGTGTCAGCAGCCTGAGAATAGCCTTTGAACTTAGAGAAGTTCATAATGGAATACTGCGATGGAAAGATGATGAATTCTGGAAAAGTAACGCCACATCTAGATCTTTGGAATTTGTTAAACTTTACTAATAACATACATATTAATTTTACTTTACATTAGTTAGGTGTAAGAAAAAATATAAGTTATGTACAACTACTTAATGTTTCATTGAGGAAATGGGAAATACCAAAAAGAGTAGTGTTAAAGCAGCACTAAGAAGATTTAAAGAGCAATGCCCCATTGAATAAACTAAATGAATTTCCTTTATTTTACTAGTATACTCTTAAATGTAAGTTGGACAGATGTTTTAGAAAAATTACTTAAAGTGACTTTAAATCTTTAAATATAATAGATAGTAAATTAAGCTTTATTTTTCCAGAATTTTTATACAGATGAAAGTTCTTGTTGTAAATGCATTATCTGAGATCTGAAATGAATGAAAATCAATGCCAATGATAAATGTTTATTCTTTTTAGCATGGAAGTGAAAGATCAGAAAATGCTCATTTATGTCATAGTGCATGAACACACACACACACACGCACACACACATGCACACACACACACACACACACACACACACACACACACACACACACACGTATATATATATATATATATATATATATATATATGTATAGATATATATGCTAATCTATGTTTCTTTCATAGTAAACGATCTAAGTTTTCTCTTGAGAATTTTTTTTAAAAGATAGTTTGAAATGGTGGCAGAACAAAATAATTTGTTTAGTAGGATGTTATTTTAAACTGATAAATATTTATTGGCACAATATATTTAAACCTAGGGTAAGGAAGTACCAGTGTTAAAATGATATAAAAGATATCCTCAGTTGCCCCTTAGATCATAAGAATAGATACTAATAGGTAACTTGCATATATTATTAAGCATGTTCATGTGTTCAGTAAATTACATTGTGGAAATGTGACCTAAATGCTCAAATATTTATGAATACTTCTGGATATGCAAGATGTGCATATGTTTTATGAACTGAAAGGGGCAAACAAATAAATTTTAAGTTACTAAGGGATTTATATTTATAAACTGATTACTGATAGGATATTATCAACAAACTTTGCCACTGATAAAGCATTTGATTGGCTTTGAATTTACTGTATTGCTGTTAAATAAGCAAAGTATAAGAAGGGCTTATTTTACTAGATGCTAGAAATCTTGCATTTGTTTCTGATAAATCCCTCTTATATAGACATATATAATAGTTTGCTTTTAGACTCTGATAACATTAGGGGAATTTGATAAATACATTAAATTCTAGCCTTTGCATAGTGTTAATGTTACAAATTATACTTTTATTTTAAGCATATAATTGATAGGTTTTAAATATAGTAAATAGCTAAGGTCAGATACATCAGCAATGATAAAGCATAGTGAACTAATCATGATTGTACACGGTATGTGTTTGTACTAATTTATTAAATATTAGCAATTAATATAAATTTGAAGAGTAATGCATCATTGAATTTATATGTTTATTTTGAAAATGTAAATGTTTTATTATATTACTTGTTTTAGTACTATTATATAGGATAACTAAGAAAATATTTTTTGTTTTGATTCATTACACATAAATCAACTTATCTCATTCATTATTAAATAAACCATTGTCAGCTACTATTAGAGGAAAGCTGATTACAGTAACACTACATACTGAATCCATACTTATGAGGTTAAAGCAGAAGAATGGATAGAGAAATTTTGAAGATAACAGAGTGTGATTTGAATGAATATATCAACAAATCAGGAATGTTGTGCTCCATATTAGGGGCTGCAAATACATGTGCTGCATTGTTACTTAATTTTTTTTATGCCCATAGCAAAGAATGTTAAACTTAAATACTGTCAAACATTTGTAAATTTATACTTAAATCTGCTAGACTTAATTTGATTTATAAATGACAATATATAAGTGCATATTATTGAAGATAAATAGATTAAATAAACCAATGAAGAGAGGTGGTTTATGTAAGTGTCTTAAAATGAATAAAGCCAATATAGTATTTTTACAAGAAACACATCTATTAAAGAAACATATTGACAAACTAACATGTAAACAATATTCAGTATTTATAGATTCACATTATAATTTCAAAAGTAGAGGCATTATAATACTCTGGAAAAAATATTAACTTCACCAAAAGTGATTGACTTTTACACTGACAAAAGGGGCATGATAGGATTGGTTGTTCTTAAAATAGATAAAAAAATATATTTTTGTTAATATGTATTGGATTCCTGGAATTGGTTCCAAAATAGCAAAAAATGCTTAGATCTTATAACTGTATGTGCAAAGGGTGACATTCTAATGGCAGTTGACTTTAATTGTATACTTTCAGAAAAAGACACTCCCAAAGATAAGACACCCAGCATAACTGCTACTGCTAAACACCTTAACAATTTTACCAATATGATGGATCTTAGAGATATTCAAGAATTAAAAGTGGCAAATACATTAACTTATACTCACTATTAACATAGATTTGGCACGCAAACAAATATTGATAAGTAACCCATCTAGTGAGTTATATTCCAAAGTAGAAGAAGTGTTAATACCTGTAGATCAGAGTGTGTGTACGTATCTTTAAGAAGCATTTCCAGATGTAGCACGTACATATAAATAGTGAGCACATGCAAGCAGCAGTGTCATTTTGAGAGAACAGTCAGAGTGTTAACATGTATGGATGTAGTAGTCAGTCTGTTTATAAGTTTATTTAAGTTTAAGTTACAAAGCCTCATTTCTGATGTGTTTGTGTGTAATAAAGCTGATTGAACAGAACCCATGAAAGTTCATCAGTTTTATCCTGATCAGGCGAGTGACATGGTGTCGGAATTGGGATTAGAAGAGCTACATCTTAAAGTCAAGAGGTGCAGAGTTGAAGGTGAAGGCAGACTAACCATGTTGAGTGAAACTGAGCATAGAATAATGAAAAAGGGCCAGAAATGAGCTAAAGGTAAAGAAAACTGTACAAATTATTTATTGCACAAAGAAAATGAAACACCACATTTATAAGGCACAAAACACATGATTAATCAAATGAGTAGCATAAAAAAGTATTATTAGGCACACAAAAGGCACAAACCAGATTATTATTTAAACTAAATGTTTGAAACCATGATATTGATAAAACAAAAAATATATATTCATATGGGGCTCAGCATTACCTTTGGTATGCATAATGAGCATGTTTAAAGTAAAACAGGCATGGAAAAAGTACAAGGAGCATGATAAGAGATTAAAAGGGCATAGCAAGTACTATAAAAGGCCAAAATAGCTTAAAGAGCAAGGAGACTGCATGTTTTTTAGTAAAATATTGTGTTTGGGCACAAACTTCTATTTTTCATTGACCAAAGCCATTCAAAGCATAACCAAATTTGTTCAAAGTATCTCATAGTGTGTGGCATGTTTGCAGAGTGTGTGCTTTATTAAGTTGCAATTATTTCAAAGAGTTTGCTGTGTGCAAAGTACAGTTACTGTATATTGCAAAGTGCAGTCAAAGTACATCTATTTCAAAAAGTTTCTTGTGCTGTGTGCATTTATTTGCAGAAAGCTGCTATTTCAAGGTGTTTCTTACACTGTGCAGAGTTATTTCACAAAGTACAGACATTTTGAAAGGTTCTTCTGCTGTGTATAGTTTATTTGCAAAGTACAGTCATTTTGAAGTATCTCATACTGATATGGCATGGTTTCATAACATACAGTGATTTCAAAGTGTTCTTGTCTTATGGAGACATATTTGGCAAAGTAGTTATTTCAAAGAGTTTGTTGTGTTATTGGGCATAACTACAAGTACTGGCATAATGTTCTGGCCTATATATTTGTGTGTATGTTCATACATGATTTCAAGCACCTTCACTACTGTGTCTTGATATGGCAGAAGCATTTCTCAGACCAAGTCCACTTGTATTTGATCATAACATAGGAAAGAATTGGATAATATTTGAGCAGGAATACAATATTTTCATAAAAGATGCTTTTTCTAACAAAGATGCATGTACAAGGGCATTTATTTTGCTTAACTTAGCTGAGTCAGAAGCTATTGAAAGAGAGCATTCATTATTGTATGTACAGAAATATATACAGGAGAGGGGGCAAACCATCATAGTGTGGTTCCAGATGAATCAGTGGAAGACCATGAGTGCTTAAAATGTAAATTTAAAGACATGTGCAACCCCTAGACAAATGTTACATTAGAGAGGCACTTATTTTACATAAGAAACCAAAAGCCAGGTGAAACTTTTGCAGCTTATATCACTGACTTGAGAAATAAGGCTGAAACATGCAAATCTGGTGACTTGAAAGAAGAGTTAATAAAAGACAGTTTGGTGTTAATAGTGCTGCAGTGAAAAAGATTTTGCTTTGTGACAGTGATTTAATAATAAGCAAAACCACAGAGGTTTGTCAAATCCATGAGCTCACAGAAAGGAGAACAAGTATGCTTACAAGTGATAAGAGCATGATTTCATCAGCCTCTAGAGCAAATGTAGACCACATGCAATACATGGCAAGCCAAAACAGGCCTAGGCACATGGCAGCAGCAACCCCTGTGGGTGTGGCAAGGAAAACACAGGGCTTTCTACCACATTCTAAGTCTAGATTAGTAAAAGGAGCATGCTCAGTCCAGTATAAGAGTGAGTTAGCAAAACCCAGGTCAAGTATAATTGCTAACTGTAGTAATTATGGAGCCAGTCATGAGTCCCAAAAATAGAAGTGCTTAGCATTTGGTTTCCGATGCCACAGGTGTAAAAAATGGAACCATTTTTAAAAGTGTTGTAAATTAAGCAAGCCTCATTCAGTTATTATGAAAGGTCACTCAAAAAAACAAGGTTGTCATATAGAGAGCTGCAATCCTACTTTTAATGTAGATGGTGTATCAGTGGTCAATGAAAAGGTTAATGCAGTAGATTTTCTGGCAAAGAATGAAATATGCTGTACTGTCCTGATCAATGATAAACCTATAGAGCTGAAATTAGACACTGGTTCAAAGTGTAATGTGATGTCAGCAGAAACATATGTTAAGGTGAGAGCTGATGAGCAACTTTTTTTTTTTCTCCAAAATACTTTTTATTACGTTTTTGTATATAACAAATTAAAACAATCACACAACATAGCAGGTGATATATAACAGAAGTTCTGTATAGGCATTATTATATACTCGTTGTAAAAGAAGAAAGGAGGAGAGAAGAAAAAAAAATACAAAACACAACCTAATAACTTATGTACACAAGTGCCATTGACTGTGCTCAAAGCAAGAGTATCATGCTGCAAAGGGGGAAAGAAGAGAGAGAATAAGATGACTCCAAATAACAAGCATAAAAATATACCAATAAAGGGGAGGGGAAAGAAAGCAACATCAAAACTTAATGTATATATTCCATACCTTCCTCTATGCTTTCTTGATAAACATAAACTAGCAAGGAAGATTTAAGTCCCTATGCACTATGGAGGGGTTACTTAAAAAAATAAGTAAATAGTTAAGGGGAATATCAATGACCAGGTTATAAATTTCAACTATACTTAAGTAGGAATAATGGGGGATATCTCAATCATCTGTTAACAAGAGAAAAATAAAATCCCAAAGTTTTTGATATGCCACTTTCTTGCGAGGGCCTATTATTATCATTTTCTGGGAGGTAATGTATTTAATTGCCAGAGCTCTAAATTCTCTCCACGTTAACTTTGATCGATCCATCCAATGTTTAGTTATATAGAATTTTATTAAAAGACAAAGGGTGATAAGTGCTCTAAATTTAAGTGATGTCATGTTAATCCTGGTAATATGCAGCAAGGCCATTTCCCAAGATAGCGTAGATTTATGGTATCCCATTTTGTCTAGTCTTACCTTGAGAGAAAACCATAAGCTATGAGAGTAGCTACAAAACCACATTATGTGAATGATATCTGCACAGGGGTATGAGCAGCAGGGACATAAAGTGGATACAGATATGTTAAATTTGTTTAGATGAACTGGAGTTAAATATAAGTTATTAGTAATCATGAATTGAGTGAAGGTAAATTTCTTAAACGGGGAGTAATTGAGTGTAGACTTTATTGACAGAATTTTCTGTTGGGGAGATAAATTCACTCCTTGTCGATCCCAGTAGTCTGCAAAGATGATTTTCCCTTTATTTAGGTAGGTGGAGAAGGATTTATAAGATACAGAGAGCATATTTTTATTGGAATTAAGGCTTTGTAATAGATGTGTCACAGAGTCAATTTCAGTGTCTAGGCTGGGGAATTTTTGGAGAAAAAATGAGGTGAGATCTCTTAGCTGTCTCAAGATAATGGTATATGCTTTGGACAAAGATAAAGCTTCCCTAAGTTCCGTTAACGAGAAATGCTTGAACTTGTATAAGTCCCATAAGGTATAATCTTTAATCAGTAGAAAGTTGTTTAGGTTTATCATTTTATTGCTCATTTTAACATTTGGGTTAAGATGAAAGGGTTGAAATAGTAGGAGAGTGTTAGTTAAGTTCAAGGAATGGAAGAGCTCTTGACAAGTTTTGATTAAACCCTTTAGGGCATCATGTAGCTTTAATTCTTTGAGGGTAAGTTTAGTCAGAAATGGTAATGATTTAGGGTTAATATTATTAATGATCTCATGATTGTACCATATTTTAATCCACAGAGGTGCCCATGGGGAAGAGTTTAGAATATGGTTGGCAATGGCAAGTATTCTATTAGAATGAATAATTCTATAATAAAGAATGAAACTGGGCATCGCCATACCCCCCAATGTTTTAGGTAATGTAAGCCTATAATATGACATTCTGACTGATTTAGGGTACCAGATAAATTTTGCAATGTCTTTCTGAATCCTATTAAGGAAGGTACTTGTGACCGGGGATAGAGAGGAATTACAAATATAGAGAATTTTGGGGAGTATATTCATTTTAACTATAGAGATTTTTGAGAGCGTAGAAAGCTTTAATTGTTGCCATCTCAGAATATCCTGTGAAATAGAGATCCATAACTTTGACAAGTTAGACTGTAAGAGAGAGGAGTATGAGTGGTCATATGAGACTCCTAGATAATCCAGAGAATAGCTAACATGAAAGGATAGATCTGGAAATAGGTGCTGGCAATGTGCTGCAGGATTAATCGGGAAAACAAGAGACTTATTTGTATTTACTTTATAATCTGAGATAGTGGCAAAGGTGTTCAGAGAATTGATTATTTTCATAGCATCATATGTAGGGTGCATAAAATAAAGATTAAGATCATCTGCAAAGGCTGTAAAGCTAATATTAGTGTTACATATTCTAGGAATAGAATGATACGTTTTCTGGACTACAAACAACAGAAAGGCTTCTAAGTATAGATTGAACAATAGGGGAGAAAGAGGGCATCCCTGTCTAGTGCCATTTGTAATCTTTATAGGTTGAGAATATTTTTTATTTATGTATAGGCGAGTATATGAACTGTTGTATAGGACCTTAATCAATTTGATAAATTCAGGGGGGAGATCAAATTTCGATAGAACCAAAAATAAAAAATTCCAGTTTACCCGATCAAAGGCTTTACAAGCATCCAACACCAAAGCATATTTAGGATTTTTTTCTTTTTTAGATATCTTTATTATAGTCTCTAATGTTAGGGTATTGTCCCATGTATGTCTGCTAGCCATAAATCCTGTTTGCTCTGGGGAGATTAAGTCATTCATACCTTTTTTAAGCCTATTAGCGAGTATGGAAGAAATTATTTTTATGTCAACATTCATAAGCGATATCGGTCTATAGCTATTGACATTAGTATTGTCTGAAGTGTTTTTGGGGATCAAAATGGTTTTAGAGTGGTTGATATATAAATCCAATATACCTTTATTAGCAAAAGATTTAAATAATTCTAGTAAGATGGGAGCCAGGATATCTTTAAATGTTTTATAGAACTCAGATGAGTATCCATCTGGGCCAGGAGCTTTCCCTGGTTTCAGGTTACCTATGGCTTCTAGAATTTCCTTCTTGGTTATTTGAGCTGATAATAAGTCTTTCTGTAATTTGGTTATTTTTGGGAAGGTAATCTCATTTAGAAATTTTTCCATCTCTTCCCTTGTAGAAAGCAGGTTATTGCTTGCATAAATTCCGGAGTATATTTGGTGAAATAACTGAATAATTTGTTCATCAGATCTGTAAATCATGTTGTTATGTTGAATGCAGGATATTTTGGGGGACCTGGGTGTATTGAGAATTATTCTGGCAAGGGCCTTGGAGGGGGTTTGTATATCCTCTGAAAATTTCGAGATATATCGGAGTTCTTGGATAGACAGATTGGATTGATGATGTTCAAACAGTTCTTTTTGTTTATATTGTAACTCCTTTTCGGTACTTGAGGAATAATTATTTATAAGTTTATTCTCTAAGAATTTAATCTCCGAGGTTAGTGCTATTGATTTGTTATTACATAATTTTTTAAGAAAACTTGCTTTACTGATAAGTATTCCCCTAATTACTGCCTTCGCTGCTGCCCATCTAATATCAAAGGAAATGTCTCCATCTTGTGATGTCACAAACAAGTCATTAAGTGTATCCTTAATTTCTATGATTAGAGACTGTTCTTTGAGTAGGTTACTATTTAGAGACCAATTTGATATTTTATACATTGAGATTAAGCTGTGGTTTAGACCTATCTCCAGTTCTATTTTTGAATGGTCAGAGAGGAATCTGGGTTCTGTTGTGAATTTGATTCGTCTATTAACTAATGTATTGGAGATTAGAAAGTAATCTATGCGGGACCAGGATTGGTGGCATTTAGAGAAGTAAGTAAAGTGATTGGATTTGTTGTTACCAGCTTCAGTAGTAAACACAATTGGGTCTATTAAATTAAAATCCTCTATTAAGTCTAAGAGAGTCCTACATACCAGTGAACTAGAGTTTGTTCTTACATGATCAGTCTACACTAGGGTTCACAACTGTGTTCCAGTCCCCACCTATAACAAATTTGTGGTTTGGGAATTTAAGCAGGAGGTTGTAGATAGACATAATTAAATCTGTTTGTCCTGAACAAGGACCATAAATGTTTAGAAATAGTACAGGATCTTTTAGGGTTTGTGAAAGACAGGTAAAATAACACCATTTACCATCCTGATCTGATCCTTTGGAAATAATCTGTAGTTGGAAAGATTTTTTAATGATAATTGCCACGCCTTGGAATTGTGGTTCACCCCAGAAGGGATAATATCACTAATCCATGACTTCCTTATATCATTGACCCAGTCATTATTTAGCATGTGTTTCTCCTGCAAGAAACATATATCCGATTTAGACTTAAGTAACAGATGCATTATTAGATTTTTCTTATTTTTATCATTAAGTCCCCTCACATTCCATGAGGAAACCTTCCAGGTACTATTCATAATACCTGAGTGTAATAAGGTGAAACACAGAGGTAGTGTTAGATGGAGTCAGAGGTAAGAAAAAAAACATATTATATAAGAGTAATGCAGCATATTGTAAATAAATGGCACATAATCCCCTCAATTTAACCCCCGTGCTTAACCACACTACAATAACAATTGAGAGAATGCAAGAGTGGAATATTTTAGGTATCCGTACATCCATGTAATATTTAACAATTATTACTAAAAGTAGTACAATAAGGGTATTACTATATTTACAAATATTATACAATCTCATTCCTATTCAGAGCCAGGTCATCTATACCCTGCTTAATATATCCTAATAGCTTCCAATATTTCGTCAGATAACTTATCACTGTATAGGTCACATATCTACTTACTGCATTAGAGCTAGTATGCTGTAACAGTGTTGTGTTGAACATATAGAAGTAGGTTGCATGTCAAATGCATCGGTAACAAGATGCTAGCTATGGAAATTACAACATATTTATTCTGACTAAATAACACACACGCAGCTTCTTTTTATCACTTAATGGGCCTTTCTGTCAGCGTCTAGTTGTTTTAGAGTAGACATAGGCGACTTTCTGTTCTGGTCAATTAGAAAATACTATACTCCGAACTTTCAGTTGTAGCGCGATGATACCATATAATGCCAACATCCAGTATCTGCTACTAATAATGTTAATTCTTCGGTTTAGGTGAAGTGTCCAACAAGGTATATTTCTCAGTCTTATAGTTTAGATAAAGCCTTCTCCGTTAATTTCTGCGTTATATCACGATCAACCCGAATAGACTTCATACCTGAAGTTATTAGTATTCATGTTAGGGAGCGATCATGACTAAGACAGACAGGATGCAGGAATTCTATTTCCGTCTTTGATGTGCATCTATCAAGATTAGGTAAACCCATCTCATAAAGGGTCCCTCCTTCAACCGGAACTAAAAATATGTTCCTATTGTTTAAAAAGAAAAAAAGATCATATTTTACATAAATTAGGATACGAAGCTTAGAAATAAGTCAACGTACTCCTAATGCTGAAGGGATATCTCTAAAGGCTGGATCCTTTACTCTTGTACCAAATGCTCAGGTAGAAAGTCATCAGTTGGAGGGATCTGAGCCAAAACATTTTATAAATATAGCTTTTGCTTCTTTAGGGGATGACATAGAGAGCTTTATTTCTTTATGTGTAAAGGACAGCATAGAGGAGAATTTCATTTGAAATTTAACTTTCCGATGAATAAGGTCAGCGCAATAAGGGGCAAGTTTACGTCGCATCTCCCTTATTTCAAGGGGAAGATCTTGTGTAATTGTGATTACTTGATTGTTCCATGTGAATTGTTTAACTTTCTTGAAGGCTGCTAAAATGGATTGAACGTCCTGATAATTGAGCAATTTCACATATACTGGTCTTGGTAGTGTATTTGATTGCTGCCTCCGGAGCGCTCCGTGTGCTCTCTCAATGATGTATTTATGTGGGGAGTTTATTTCTTGACATAGGTTATTGAAGATTTGAGATGTGACTTCTATCAATTGGCTTGGTTCATAGTTTTCACTTAGACCCCTTACAATCAAGTTGTTCCTCCTGCTTCGCGCTTCGAGATCTAAGATTTTAGCTTGCATATCGCTAATAGCTTTATCCTTCGACTGAAGGGTTTCTTTTATATGGTCTATTTCAAATTCGTTTGACTTAGATCTCTCTTCTTCTAAATCTAGTCTATCAGCAATTTTATTAATAGTTAGATCAAAGGAATTCATTTTGGCTGATAGTTCCTGAATAGCTTCTTGAAGTGGTGAGAGCGCACATTTTAGTTCATCCATTAACAGTGAACTTTCGGCCTTTTGTTTGATCGATTCTTTCAGATGTTCCTGAACTGCTTTTGATGATCTTAGCCTTTTAGCTTCCTTCTCTGGTGATGTGGAAATAGCGGGCAGTTTGGATTTCGTAGTTTGAGTGTCCATATTTTCCGATTCTCTTGACATTTTGAATATCGTTATTAGAACTTATGGGTACTGTCACTAGATATGGTGCTGGAATTAGGGCCTCTATGCATCCACGTGTAGGTTCACTCGCAATTTGCAGTATGTTAAAGTAGGCAATTAATGTAGATTAGAATTATTTATATATTCTCAGAAGTCTCACAAGAGTGAACGTTAGAGGAGACTTGCCAGTTATATATGATTTTAGCCTATAAAAGCCAAAAAATAGGTTTGACCAAAAAATAGTAACTGGAGCTAGAAGGAGAGGGTGCTTCTTAGATGACCACCATCTTGGAATTCCGTAAGAGCTGATGAGCAACTTAATTTGGTCAATTGTGCAAAGCTTGTTGCTTATGCAGGTGAAGAAATTCAAACTGAAGGCTCAGTAGTGCTTTCTTCCTATCTGACTGGGAACAGTTACAGCTTGCAATATTAAGTAGTCTGAAGACCCATGCAATCATTATTAGGTCTCAGAGACATTTGAGAATGAAACTGCTTTTTTTTTACTAAAGAAGTGCATCATGAAAGCATATGTCCCAGTTCCAGATTTACTGATTCCATTTTCTCAGAATATGCTGATGTGTTTGAGGACAAGTAAGGCAAACATCTAGTTGCGTACTCCATGAAGTTAGACCCAGAGGTTAATCCAGTGGTCAAACCACCAAGAAGATTTCTAATACCTATGCAGGACAAGGTCAAGGTCCATTTAGAAAAAATGGTGCTTCAAGGTGTGATTTGTCCAGTAACATAACCAACTGAGTGAGTATCTTCCATGGTAGCTTCTTGGGTCTATAGTAAATGATCGAACATTTAGTTAGTAGAATAACTAAATGTCAATCACTAAATGTTGAAGACGCAAAACCATGAATGGCAGTTTCCACACAGGGAAACAAGTTGTTTGGCCTTTACATGGATTTTTCCCCCTTTCTACAATGTGGAGCAATCTCAGAGATGGTTTATTTAGTTAGGCGGAATAGGGGGTGATGCCTCCCACTTGATTTGTGTTTATTTTTTTTTTTTTTAGGTGGGGCAACAGCATTGTTTCCTTGTGTGGAAACTGCCATTCATAGTTTTGGGTTTTCAACATTTAGTGATCAACGTTTAGTTATTCGACTGACTAAATGTTTGATCATGTAATATAGACCCAGCTGTTCATAAGAAAAATTCAAATGAAATCAGAATATGCATTAACCCAAGAGACTTGAACAAAGCATTAAAAAGACCTCATTATCCTATGCGTACATTCGAGAAAATTGCAACACTCATGTGAAATGCTACTGTTTTTTTCTGTCTTAGATGCAAACAGTTCATTTTGGCAAGTGATGCTTGATCACAAATCTTCACTACTGACTACATTCAGAACCCTATTTGGTGGATACAGATTCCTAAGGATGCCTTTTGGAATAAATTCTGTCAGTGAAGTCTTTCAGCATGCAATGGATCAAATTTTTCAGGCTACCCCTGGTAATAGTGAAACAGAGCACAACAGAAACCTCAGAAAACTTCTGGACAGAGCGCATGAAGTGAATTTAAAGCTCAATCCTCTGAAGTGCAAATTCAGACTATCAGAAGTTTCTTATGTAGGTCATTTATTTACCAGTACAGGTTTGTGACCAGATCCTTCTAAAAAATAGCCATTCTTGAGATTCCAGGTCCAGACAATATCCAAGCCTTGCAGAGTTTTCTTGGTATGGTTAACTATTTGGGCAAATTTATCCCTGACTTTAGTGAGATATGAGCACCTTTAAGAGAGCTGACACACAAAAATATTGCATGGTCCTGGTTAGAACAACACCAGACAGCATTTGATAACCTCAAACAGCAAATTGCTAAACCTGCTATACTGAGATTCTATGATGTCCACAAACCAGTAGTTCTTTCCTGTGATGCTTCAAAGTTCAGTCTTAGCACAGTTTTTCTTCAAGAAGACAGACCTGTTGCCTGTGCATCTAGAACTCTTACCCAAACTGAGATGCAGTATGCTCAAATTGAGAAGGAACTTTTGGCAATTGCATTCACATGTTCAAAGTTCCATTATTATATTAATGGCTGAGTAATTGAGATAGAAACTGTCCCTCAACCTTTAGTTACTATTTTAAAGAAGCCTATGCATTCCTCTCCTGTAAGCCTACAAAGAATGATACTTAAATTGCAAAAGTACAGTTTCAAAATGGTCTACACAAAAGGTAAACTTCTTTATCTGGATAGTACCTTATCCAGATCACCGAGAAATACCGCAGAACACCTTGATGCAGAGAATTTTTACTTTGATGTGATGGAAGTGTGCAATTTTTCTACCATGAGACTTGAAAAGTTAAGAGATCAAACAAAGACTGATCCAATTTTGCAAAAGCTCAACCACTTCATTAGCATAGGATGGCCATCCAAGCAATCATGTGTACCACCAGAAGTACAACCTTACTTTCCATACAGAGATGAGATGCTGATGGAAGATGGTATCATTTTCAAAGGTCCAAAAGTTGTTGTTCCTACTTCCTTACAACATGAATACATTCAGATTTTACATTGGGGCACCCAGGTTCTGACTCTACCAAAAGAAGGGTGAGAGGACTAGTATTTTGGCCTTCTTTAGCAAAAGACACTGATAACGTGCTTTCTTCTTGTTCAGTGTGCAACAGTACAAAGCTGCATTTGCAAAAAAGAGCTAATTTAACTAAGCCAAATTTTTGAACTACCTTGGTCAACAGTAGCAACTGACATACTTGAGTGGAACAGTCAACATTACTTAGTGTTGGTAGACTCTTATTCAAACTGGTTTGAGATCGATTTGCTATCTAACCTAATGTCCAGTGCTGTTATTACTAAGATGAAATTTAATTTCTTAATCCATGGTAGTCCACACAAAGTTATTTCTGATAATAGTTCTCAGTTTATCAGTCATTTGCTTCAGAGATTTGCTAAAGAGAGGGACTTTATCCATGTTACAAGTAGTCCTGAATATCCTCAGTCAAGTGTCCTTGCTGAACATGCAGGACAGTGTACAAAGCAATTACTGGAGAGGTCAAAGTGTGACAATACCAATATCGTCTTGAATTTACTCAGTCTCAGAAATATACCTCATAACAACCTACTTGGCTCACCTGCTCAGAGACTTCTATCTAAGCAAACAAGAACAACCTTGCCTATCAGTTCTAGTTTGTTGGTGCCTAATGCTAAAAACAACACAGCAATCAAAGCCCAACTATTTTGAAGTGTTCTATTCAGAAATCTAGTTTTGATAAAATGAGCAGATTTATTCGCCGTTAATACTGAGAGACAGTGAGGATGCAAACAGCAAAAGGCTTTGACCAAATTGGTCAAGTGAGAGGTATATGTACCAAGCCAAGATCCTACTTAGTGGAATTTAAGGGTATAGAGTACAGGAGAAACCGCAGACATCTTCTTGTATCAGAAATTATACCAAAGCATCATGCCTGTATAACAGAATCTATATCTCAGAGCAACCCTGATAATGTTCATATTGAAGAACATGTTACAAAATCCATTCCCATTCCTGATGATTTCCCAGATGTCCCAAAAGTTGAACATTTCTTGAAGACAGTCCCTGTTGTTAGATCCAGTTCTGAATTTTATGTTACACAATCAGGTTGTATTTCCAGACCTAGTGTAAAATACACAACAACTTGGACATAATTGTTTTATATGTGTCTAATTTTGTATGATTTCATGTCAAATAACTAGTTCTGTATAACTGTATGTCAAAAGATAATTTCTGTAAATTGCATGTCATTGAATACTGTCATTTTATAACATACGACTATTTCTCAAAGAGGGAGGATATAGATCAGAGCATGTGTATGTACCCTTAATAAGAATTTCCCGATGTAGCACATGCATATAAATAGTGAGCATGTGCAGGCAGCAGTGCCATTTTGAGAGAACAGCCAGAATGGTAACATGTACGAGTGTAGTAGTCAGTCTGTTTATAAATTTATTTTAATTTAAGTTACACAGACTCAGTTTTAATGTGTTTGTGTGTAATAAAGCTGCTTGAACAGAACCCACAAATGTTCATCTGTTTTATCCTGATCAGACAAGTGACAATAATATCACATCCTTTTTCTAACCATAATGCCATTATTTTTAAATTTAATCTAAAACTGAATGCAATAATATTTTGGCAAAGAATACCAGCATATATAGTCAAAATTAAAGGTTTTGAGGAATGGTTTCTAAATGAACTGCAATTTTTTATTGATATTAATGACAATGGTGAAGTCTCAAATGTTATCCTATGGGACACGTTAAAAGCCTATATTTATGATAAAATAAAGAGTTGGTATTTAATGAAAAGAAAACAATGGGATAATGAGCTAAATATACTTCAAACAAAAAATGATTACTTAAAATTGAATTTAAAACCCTCTGATAGAGACAAAACTGCAGAATTAAAAACAATGAACCAAAAAATACTTAGAAATATTAAATCACAAAGTTGCAATAAACGTAGAGAAGCTTAAATTGAAACATAAAAATCTGAATAGAATAGTAATAAGATCAAAAACAATCAATAATATAAATCATATTAAATAAATAATTTATCAATAAATAAACTTAAAAGAGCAACTAATTTAAAACATATTTTAGAAGCTTTTAGAAGACATCATGAAGAATTGAATAATACAGATCTAATACTAGAAAATTGTGATAGTACTGACAACTTATTAAAAGAAAATATAAAACTTAAAGTGACAAAAGAACAAAATGATAAATAATTCTAGATAATGTACTAAAAACTCTAATAGATATATCTGATGAAGTTAGAAGTTAGAAGTTCATTAAATATTCTGCCTTCATGGAAATACTCTTTGAATTCCCCTATTTTAAAACAAGATAAAAACCCTAAGATATGCACTTCATATCATCCTAGTTCCTTATTAAATTTGAATTATAAAATTTTCATGGCCATTTTGATTAAAAGACTAAACAATATAATAACAAACTTGATCAATGAAGATAAAACTGGATGCAATTTGGGGAAATAAGTGCAGGATAACATTATTAGGCTTTTATATTTAATATCACTTAATTGGCTACATTTACAAAAAAGGTTTTAAGATATTTAATTTTTCTTCAAACTTTATAGAAATAATAATGAAATTATAAAATAATACCTTTTCTTTTGTTAAAAATTGGCTCTTTCTTTCTCATTCTTTTAAAATATTAAGGGGAACAAAACAAGGATGTTCACTGTCCCCATTAATCTTTGACTTATCCATAGAACCCTTTGCCACATATATTAGAGACAATACTAAAATAAAAGTTTTTTGTATTAATGATACTTATAACTCCAAAATCCAATTATTTGCAGAGGATATCTTAATAACTACTAGTAACATTGAATCTTAATTTGAGAATATCATTAAATCAATAAAGCACTTTGAGAAAATCTCTGGATTAAAATTTAATCAGAATAAAACAGAAACAATGTTAATAAATAAAAGATTACATCCAATTTAAATGTAAGTACAAAGAATTAAATTGGGAAAATAATTATTTATCTTACCCAGGCTGAAGCTAAGTATTAAGTTCTAGTTTAGCTACCCCTAGAAGTAACATTCACAATTTCAATATTGTCTTCTCCAGTATTTTCTGTCTGTCCCTAGACTTTTTCATCCATTCTCTATTCTCTTACTGGTATCATCAACATGTTTCTTAATGACATCTGATTTCTCTTGTAAAATAATTTTGGAGTTTAACTTGAGATAGGTGCCATCCATAGACTTCTTACCATTGTCATAGCATAATTTTAGTGTAACCATGCATTTATTATTTTAATGCTAATTTCTTCCTTCTTCGTTTCTGTATTTTATTCCAGCATACTCAATAAAAGAGAGCAGTCAACAAAGATTAAAACCAGCAGACTGTTTTATATGTGATAATTAATATTACTTGTGACAAATTCCTGAAAGGATCTGGACTGATTATGAGATAAGCTCAGTGAACTCACTTGCCCTAAAAAATTAATATCTTGTGTTAAGTTTATAATGATGAGTTAACACTACTATAACTATCCTTCAGTATGTCATCATTGAGGAATTACTGTTTTTCCGCTTTGTCACCTGTCTCATTCCTAGCAAGGTACAGATGCTAGACAGAGTAGGTTCAGACACAAGACTATCTAACCAGTGCTGTATATATTTTATTCTCCCTAATTTTTTTCATCATTATTTGAACTAAGCTACAGCTTTCTTATCTTGACAACATTTGTTTAACTTCCTATAAATGGATGATGCAGTGGTGCAGCAGTTAGCATTGTCACCTCACAGCAAGAGTTTCTCTGGTTCAATTATCAGCTAGGATGCCTTCTGTGTGGAGTCTGCATGTCCTCACAACATGTGTGTTGGTTTCCTTTTGGTGCTATGAGTTCCTCCCAGATTCAAAAGACATGCATTTGGAGCATTTTCCCCAGGCCTTCTCTGTAAATGGACTCTGTCACAGTTGGACTTTCCCAATAAACAAATGTTAAATAAAAAATAATATACTATTGCTCAGGAGCTTCCATTACTGCCCATACCCATACAATTAACCATGATATCATTGCAAGTTTAAATTCATTTAAAAACAGAGCAGTGTGCTGTTTTGACACCATGGCATGCTAATTACAGCATAAGCAGCTGCATTGCATGCTAATCAACCAATCCAAGATAGAGGATCTATTCAATGAGGTATAAAGCAACCATGTAGACTCAGTGCTTGTTTTCCATGTGAATTCTAAAACCTACTGGAATACAGCCACAGAAAGGGGTGTACACAGTTAGAAATTTAGGAGATGCTGTTGCTTTAATTCATGTGTATGTGCAACAGGCTGACATTTATGCTGCTGCTAATAGACCATGGCCAAGAAGGAGAAGAGTTTTCAGACCCCATTTAACATATCTCAATCTGTAGGATATGGAAATTCCATAGCACTATAGGGTAGATGGAGACACACTATAGGAACTCTGCGAAATCTGTCGTCTTCAACTCAGAACCAAGGTAAACTGAAGGGAACCCATACCAGTGGAGACAGAGGTATGTGTAGCACTTAGAAATTTAGCTACAGCAACCTTTTAGAGAACAATAGGGGGCATGCTGGGGGTGTCACAGGCAGCAGCATCCAGGATCCTCCATAATTTCCTGAATGCTATGCTCCAATCTGCCAGTAATCACATCTATTTTTCCCATAATCCTGAAGACAGGGCCACAAATATGCAGAAGTTCTACAATGTAGCACACTACCCTGAAGTATTGGGTGCCATAGACTGTACACATATATAAAATAAGGCACCACCCAGGGAACAGGGAAGGGTCTACATAAATGCAAAGGGCTTTCACTTTATTAACTGCAAAGTCATGTATAATGCCAAGGGAATCATCTTGAACATATGCAGTTACCATGAGTCACACATATCACACAGCTCCCAACTGTATCAGAAGCTAAAAACACTGCCTCCATGGGACCAGATGGTGTCCCAGGCTGTGTCATACGTGAGCTCCAAAAGGAATTAACCCCGCATCTTAATACCCTGTTCAGTCTCAGCCTCTCCACAGGATATGTGCCCACAGAATGGCGCACGGCAACGGTGGTCCCGCTACACAAGGGTGGGGCCACAACTGACCCTGGGAACTACCGACCAATAAGCTTGACCAGTCTGATCTGTAAGGCTATGGAGCAAATCATTATGGAGCTCATAGATGGAGAGATTGGGAACCTCCAGTCGCTGGACCCCGCACAGTTCGGCTTTGTCAAGGGCAGATCATGCCTCCTGAACATGGTGGATTTCTTTGAGACAGTTACTCAGGCTATAGATAAGGGAAAGGAGGTACACACAGCTTACCTTGACCTTGCTAAAGCATTTGACACTATTCCCCATTCGAGTATTATTGATAAGCTCACCAGCCTGGGCATAAACCCTTACGTCACAAGATGGATCACAAACTGGCTCTCAGACAGATCCCATAAAGTAAGAGTAGCGGGATCTATGTCCGAATCCAGATGAGTAATGAGTGGTGTGCCTCAGGGCTCTGTCCTGGGGCCCCTCCTGTTTGGCATATACTTCTCATAAGTACAGGCAAGCACGGAAGGGCTGTGGCTGACTAAGTTTGCAGATGACTGCAAACTGGGTGCTATAATAGAGTCTCCGGCTGACATGGAGATCCTCCAGAAGGGCCTAAATGAGACTGATGCATGTTATCAAAGCCATGGTCTCAAGCTAAATGCAAAAAAATGCATAGTAATCCCCTTTGGAAAAAACAGATTACCCGCAAACTACAACATAGGAGGAAATCCCCTGAAATCTGAAGAAGAAATAAGGGATCTAGGGACCCAAGTAGATAGCCAGCTTTCCTTTGATAACCATGTTGCCAAAGTGGTTAGAAAATCCTTCTATGTGACCCATCTGATCATGGAAGGGTTCGCATCAAGATCTAAGGATGTAATGGTGCCCCTCTACTCTTCCCTCATCAGACCCATTATTGAGTACAATGCACCAATTGGAATGTACCTGGCTAGATATCTCCGGCAGCTGGAGAGACCACAGAGGTACCTAACCAAGAGAATTACTGGCCTCAAACGGTTTCCCTATGCAGCACGATTGAAAAAGCTAAGACTGTTCTCTGTTGCATACCGCTTTCTCAGAGGCGATCTCTGTCTAACATACAGAGCCATGTCCAACTCAGAATTGTTGAACATGCTCCATCTTAGCAAAACCAAATCTACTCGAGCTACACACTCTAGGGATATGAACCTCAACACAACAATGAATAGAACATGCTAGAGGGATAGATTCCCTTTGCAGAGACTTCCCTTACTATGGAACAGGGTCCCGATCTACATAAGACAGAGCCCCTCACTATTACTCTTCAAGAGGAACCTTGATGAGTGGATGGGTAACAGAAAGTTCAAACTGGGGATCACACCAACAGCACTACTAGATAGGGGCCAAGGGTACTAGCTGCAAGTACAAGGGTCTAGGGAACTACTAAAGGGGCAGTAAATACCACACAACGTGGCTGGGCTAATATATGCCTTCGGGCAGATAGCTCAGTACCAACCTATGAACCTATGAACCCATGTTCAATAGGGAGCTTATCCCACAGGGTCATTTACTGGGGGATGCAGGTTATGCATTGGAACCTTGGTTGATGATGCCCATCAGAAATGCACACACACACCCACTGAAGAGTGCCATAATGAGGCACACGCTCAAATCAGAAATATCATAGAGCATGTGTTTGGGCTGCTGAAGTCAATGTTCTGCTGCCTAGATTCATCTGGGGGTGCCCTGCAGTACAATCCATGTACATGTATGGAAGTATTCACTATATGTGCCATGATACATAACATCATCCTGAGAAAGCAGCTTTAGCAGAATCAAAAGGATAAGGGTCATATATCCCACTACCAATGTCAAGGTCACCACAGTCACAAGTAATTAAGGTGTCAGAGAGGGAACTAGCAGCTGCTGTGGGTATAAGTGGATACAGATGTACTCAATATGCCCTCACATTGGTTAAGAGACAATACATAGCACACTCACTCACAACCTAAGTAGCTACAAACGTCCTCCTATGCACATACATATAGTAACATTGATGCCAGGCAATGCTCACAACCTTTACATACCCATGTAATGGCTGTGTACTGCTAACATTAGACAGAGTCAGCTGTAATCTAAAACCATTGCAACTGCTAGATTTACAAGATAAGTGTTGAACCTGGAGTGTATTGTATAAAAATATGAATGAATGGCATGTCCTTGCATATTGTTACTTGGTAATATAAGCAAGTAAAAGGTGAGTGATTTGTACAGAAATGACTTTAACATGTGACAACAGACACTTATGTTACTATAAGTGTCCTGTATCAAATAGTAGGCCTCAGGCATCAAACATTCACACAATCATACCTTTCAAAAGTACTGATGGCACCGAATATCCTCAGTTTAGCACCACACTTTTGTAATGGAAAATCATTAAAGAGAGACGTTATAAAGTATTGAGACATATTTCATTTTCAGACTTTGCAACCCTCACAAGGTCATTAACAATACTGATGCAAAACATACCTCCCAACCTGGAAACATCAAAAATCTGGACAGAGGCCCATGAAAAATAGGTACAAATCTGTATGCTGATTGACATAAAATTTGCATACATAATTATATAACCCCACCCACTCCAATGGAATTGTGGGATATAACTTTCAAACTCAAACTGAAGAACAGACAACCAATATGGCCCTAGAGACCCAGGCACTGTAGTAAATGGTAACCATTTTCTTTTAAATGTGTAGTAATGATGTTCACTAGAAAGGGAGAAGATGATAATTTTGTTTTCGGTGACTTGCAGTATGTGGGTTTTATGGTAAAAGTAGGGCATTTAATGGTAGTCAATATTCTAATCTTTGCAAAAAAAATTATAGCTTGCGAGGATCTCCAAAAGTAATTTCTTCATGGCATACTGATGTGGTGTAGCTACAGTTTGTGCTGCTTGGGGCTGTCTTTGAGTTTACTGCCCTTCCACCCTCACAAAATCATGGTTGAATGGGGCCTCCCTATATAAAGCCCTCCCCCCTGCAGCCATTCCAATGTCCCATTATTTGTCTACTTCACCCCATTTACCATAAACACTAAAATGAGCATATTGCTTTACTTCTACAATGATTTGGATTTCATTTAAAAGTTTTATTTTACATTTTACAGCACAAATATTAATAGACATCTGTTAAACAAAGCGATGCAGTCTCACAATGAAATTAGACTTCGCATTAAAACTTCTCTGCCCTTGAAACTCACATTCATTAAAACAGCATTGAAACCCATATTCAAAGACAATATGTCTGGCCAGTGGCAGATAAAGATTAACTTTGAGCTGTTTTCAAATCATAGGCCCCTTACACATGAAACATACATGTGTTCTTTGATAGACCTTCCTGATTGTATTAAATTATTTTCCTTATATAATACAGTACAGTTAGAGGGCATTTTAAAATTATTGTTTTGAACATTTTTCCAGTAAACAATGAAACAAGATGCACGCACCAATAATGACAAAATTGTCCAATTCAGATAATTTCCATCTTAAAAGTCTACTCAAACTTCTACAATCCACCAGTATCAGTAAATATGCACAATCTCTGCAGAAGCAAAAGTCATCTAAATAATTCCACATTAAAGAGATCTGTAACTAATGAAGAGGTTGCTGCTAAAAAACAACTTTATATTTCATTGTTTCATGTACAAATAAAGTGCCTGCTGCCCTAGAGGAGTACATTGCCTATGTTAATTAAGAAAAATGCTAAGCTAGTAATATTGCAATAGGGAATGGATGGCAAAGTGATAACAGGTTCATAGTTACTAGTTATCGCCACAAAAGAGGACATTTTCAGGACTGCAGCATCCATCACCTTTAAAAGTACAACACATACAGTATCAGCAATGCATCTACATACTGTGGCATTAGAACCCACAGTCTTCTGCATCAAAAGTAAGTATTTAACCTGTTATGCTATTAACAATTCAAGCCAACTCAGGATAAGTAGCACTAAACTTCTCTTCCTCTGAAGATCTCAGATCCTTGTAAAATCAACTTGGCACTCAAATGTATCTCTCAACTTTGCAGCACAAGAAATCTGGAAAAAGCCAAAATTTATTGGGGGGGACAAAAGCCCCTAAACCAGGGACACATTTTAAACATTGCTTGGATAATCTTGGAAAGTTGCTAGAATAAGATGTGTTACCACCATGCATTTCATTGCCAACTCTTAAACCTAGGACCCATTGCACTACAGTCAGAGCAACATACCACTATGCCAAACGAGCTGCTTCCTAAAAATTAGGAAGACTGAAACTTAAATGGCTATCATTTAGTGAATTCAGTTCTCACCATAGCTCTCAACCTCTTAGCACAAGACCCCTGGACAAAGTCAATAATGGGAGAATACAGCCCCAAACATATTAATTGAATTCAGTTTTCACCATAGCTCTTAAACTTTTAGCACAAAAAACCTAGACAAATCCAATAGTGAGGGAATACAGCCCCAAAAATAGGGACACATTTCAAATACTGATCTTATAAACTTAGAAAATTTCTAGAATAAAAGGTTTTGTGTTACCATGTGTTTTCTGAAGAATATGAAGTCTGAAATTCAAATGCCTGTCATTATTTAGTGAGTTTAGTCCTTTACTTATTTGCCACACATATCCAGAAATCCACAGATTTTATGAGGAACTGAACAAAACAAATATATGAGACAAAAATCTGGACAGTTTTCACAAGTGATGGTGGGTAGGGAATTCAGGCTCTTGCTACCTGTATCCAAGCTATAGGGTTTGAGCCTGAGTAACTCTAGCCACCGGGTATATTTGACTGGAGTGTTTTGCACATGCACGCATACACACAAAAAGTGGAATATCACTATAAAATAACGAACCTCACACACCATAATTTCCTTGCAGTGTAAGTGGAATAAAATAACGACCCTGAATATCAGTATAACCAAATTCCCTTGCAGCTTAGTTCCTGGAGACAAACCAAATTCCCTTCCATTGCAGCTTTTAATAAATGAACCATAAATTGCTCACTCGCAGAAGAAATTATCCTTACCTGGAGCAGCCAGAAATGCTTGCACATGGCCCTTGAGCCTGATTCCAACAGATTGCTCATGGAGCTGATGTCATCGTGCACGTAATAATGTCAGGTCAAAAGGCGAAAAAATCATGGCACCCCATTATTTGGACCTCAAAACTGGTAAAAACTGAGAAATTTGGCACAGCTGAGAGGTATGATGCAAAATAATGTTTGATTCTATCAACTGTCTAAATTTCTAACACCAAAATATGTTAAAGGTACAATTAGCAAAACAACACCGCAAACACAGGTATACTGACCACTAAGTCAGCTATGCACCCTGAGCATCAGACACAAATGTTATGTATCCTTGAATCCAAAATATAGAAAACAGGGATATGGTACAGTTATCATCACTTGCACAGGGTGTTTTGTGGGAGGACAGGATGCCTAGGCTGACACAAAAGATCAGTGAGTGTGTGTGAGTAAGAAAGAGAAGCAGACAGACATTTGGATAAAGTAACAAATGACCAGTGAGACAAAATAAGCTTTAAGATTCAACCATGTAACTGATGTGTGTGCTTCTATGAGTCCTCCAGATTAAATTGGTGTGTGAGTGTTTGCATGAACACAGCCAACCTCTGCACTAGCTCTACATCTTGAGATATCAGATAGGTGTGAGCCATGCATGGTAGAGATGGCAGTTCACCATTGTTGTACCTGACCATGAGTACTGGCTCTGCCAGGAGTTGCACTGGCTCTGTGGTGTGCCTGATCATATGTCCTGCAGTGGCTGCCTACTACATTCACATCAGCAGCTATCTGCTGCCAAATTTGCATTCAGCCTGACATATCTCCATGTCCCCTCTCAAGCAGAAATACACCATGTTGCCTTAAAGCTTCTACAATGACCTGGTTCTCAGAGTCACTTATGGGGTTTTTTATTGGGGATTGAGGTGCCTGGGTACCATACTCCTAGGTGACCTAAAACACTACAGAAGAATAATACACATAAGTATCACATAACCAAAAGTCTTGTTTCCAGATAACACATAAAAGGTAGCATTCCCTATTACCCACTAGAGAAACACAAAACAGTGAAGATATTGAAATATAAAAAAGGAATTGTGTGGTTATAACATATTGCATTCACACACAACGCTAGGCTGGATGCAAAACAAGGAGAGCAACAATGGAAACATATCCTTGTTTGTTCCAAAACAGAAATGCAACTTTGCTCCATCACCCGAAAAGAACAGGCAAATGACATATTTTGCTATCAAACCATCAGTGAAATACTAAGAGTGTTATCAAATAAACTGTCCCTGAAACATGTGTACATGTTTACCACAGAACATTTGATTTTATGCCGTTACCAGTCATGTACATCTGTTGCCAGCACTCCCCTAGAGGTGTGCATGGGCCATCCTAGAAGGCTAAAATCCCTGTGTCATTGACAATATAAGGCATTTACATTTCACAGAAATAACAAAAGAAAAGTGTAAAGAGAAAAAAAAACAGTTGTAACATTAACACCTGTTATGACAGTTAATAAGGCTGTGCATCTGAGAAAGAGAAATGCTCTGATAAACATGCCTATGCCATCAGTACACTTCTAAGAAATGCATGCAGATAAAAGTAGAATTTGCTAATGTACTTATCTATCTATATAAATATATATATATATATATATATATATATATATATATATATATATGTGTATACACACACACACACATATATATATATATATATATATATATATATATATATATATATATACATACATATATATATATATAAATAACAGCATTTCTTACTGACATTTAAGCATATCCATTATATAGCTGAAAAATCTAAGCATACCTTATTAAGATCAATAGTTTTCTGTGCAGATAAATCCCAAAGTAATATCTTCTTCTGTGTTATGCACAGAAACAAGGGTCCTCACCTTCAGGTTCTCTACCTATATGGTTTCCTTTTTATAGTTTAGATTCAAGGCTGTGAGCACAGTGAAGATGCAAATGAGGTGTGAACTCATTAAAATTGCTGAATCCCAAATACTTTGCTCTGTGTGTCAGATGTAAACATAGTGCAGCACTCTCTCAGTATTTGTTGCTATTAGATTGCAGCTGTGAATAATTCTGCTATCTGACTTTGATGGCCCTCACACTTAAATAAAAGACATACACAACTAAATCTATATGCAACAACATTGTCAGGTTACACACATACTGGGTTAACACTTCAAACTGTCAGCTGTGTTTATGAATGATTTATGACTATGTCTGAGCAATAGTTCTTCTGTGGCAAAGATGTAAAGTCACCACTGTGCAAGAAAATGCTTTGCCCCTTATGCATAAGCTTGAATCATGCACTTTAAAAATCAATTTTATCAGTGCATAAAGCCAGAACAAAAATGTGTCAGGTCATGAAATTTATGCCCTCAGTGCATGTCTGCAAAGTTAACTCACCTAACAGTTACCTTCAAATTTTAAAAATGTATTTCCAACCTACAGCAGCAAAGACCCTCCCAAACTACTGTCAAGTGTCAGATTAACCTTCCAGTTAAAAAGAAAACTGCTTCCCTTCGTGGTTGGCCCTGTTACTCTCCACTTAACATATTTCAAACAGGGTTGGCATTGTTTCTTGGGTTTGTGCACTACCAGTAAATGTTATGATAGGACTTGACAGGAAGTCATTAGTTGCCATTGCTCTTCATTTGGTACTAGACATGTCTGGTGTTAGAGGGGAAGATGTCCTCTTTTGGGTGCAGTGGTGGGGTGGTCAGAAGTCTAGGATATTTATTGGAATCCTGGTAATGCACCACAACCAAAGGCTTCTGCAGGGGAACTATTCTGGCTCCCAGTATAAGTCTGAGGCTTTGGGTAGTTTGGCTAAGTCTGTATAAAGTGCAGCTGGCATCCCATGCACTGAAGAACAGTGTAGACACTATTGCAGTGCCCTACAAAGGCACAAGAGGGATAGCCTCAACCAGTGGATGATTAAATTTCAAACTGTTTATATCCCACAGTTATGTAAGTATGGTAATAAAGAGAATTTTAATACATTTAAAGCTAAGTATAGGTAAGACTGGTGCGCATAATGCTCTTCTGTTCTTTTCTGTTTTTCACAGTTAATTCCAACATAGAGTTGAAACATCAGGCACATGTTGAACATCTGGAGAGACTAATGGTATGTATGCAGCAGAACAAAAGTATTATTGTAGGTTTAATGTCAGTGGTCAATTTTTGATATTCTATACAGTAGTAGCAAAGTAAGCACGCATATTATAACTGTAAAAGCAAGTATGCAAGGGTAAGTCTGTAGTGCAAACCAACTTTAGGAGTGAAGTGTAAGACTGTAGTCAGAGGATTTGGGTTGAAATACCATGAACAGCAATTAGACAATATTGAATTTTTTTCTTAATATTAAATAAATTAAACTCTCTACAAGTGGCATAAATGACCTGCTGTTAACTGCAATCAGTATACTTGGACCAAGCATATGTGCAATATATGCACATTACAAGGTTTACTTTAAGCAATCCATAACTATAGTTTGTAGTTGATAGGACATATACTTAAATATAATAGTTCAGTCAAAATAGTTGTATAATTGTGATAGTGCATTGTATGTCAATTAAGATGGTACTAATTTTATATATTTTTTCTCTCACCCCAACCCTTAATCTCTTTTTTTAATTTTCTATTATGTGTCAACAAAATATCTCCATGTCATTCATCTGTAACAAATCACTAAATGCTTCACAGCAAAGTGAGGTAGGCCAGCCAGCCATAGTGCGTCAGCCTAACCCTGCTCTACTGGCTCTAGCACTGATGCTCATCACATCTGGGACTCAGCCTGACAGCAGTGCCTCTGCTGGCCCTGCACTACCTGTGCCCTGAGGAAGCACTGCCTTAGCAGCTGGTGCTGTGGTATCCACTGGGAGTATTGGTGGAGGTGGGGATTTCATCACCAACTAGGGGATGCCAGGATTGGTGCATAGGGTTGTGTACTGCACCATTGCTATACGTCTATGCCAGATGGAGAGAATGCTCTTCCTCATGGTATGTAGGAGGAAAGGATGTCAAGCACTCCAGCACCCAGTGAAGTAAGATGACAATGATGACAATACTGTGGGCGAGGATTAAATTCTCACTGTCTCAATGACTGTTGGGTATGAGCTTGCGTTGTCCCCTCCTTCACCCCAATCATGGAGTCTCAAAACCTTTTGTGTCCCTCACCATCCCTGTGTCTTGTCTTGTCTGTATTTGCTTCACCTACCTAACTTACCTGACCCAGAAATACCAACATCCATTATCCAGCATTCCTCTCTTCTCATTCATCTCTTAATGAATTAACAAACAAAAAAAGGCACCTGTCGCACTAAAAAAATATAGTCCCATACATAGTCCACAATTTTCACACAAGTATTATTGACACACTTGATTTGGTTCAATTGTCTATGGAAAATGGTTGCATTGTTGTCACCCCACTTTGTGGAGGTGACAGTTCAAATTCAACTAATATTCTGTGCATATTTTCAGTTTACTCTGTTAAACAAATGAATAGCCATGTTTCTTTCCTTCTGCCCTCCTACATATTCCTGTATTTATTTCCCTTTGTTTTTCCCCCTGCTTGCTCTCCATTTCAACACATTCCTATCTACCCCATTTTAACATCTATAATATGGTCAAAAAAATAGAATCATGCACAACACATTTAAGTACCAAAAAAAAAAAAAACAATGGATCCCTTCACTTTTTGGCTTCTGTGTTTACATGGAGTTTGGTATCGCACACTAATGCCAAGCAATTGTGAGTGGCTCTTCAATGCTGGGGTTACCTCTGTGCATTGCCGCTTAACCCCACTGGGCTAGTTCAACTCATAGAAGCACATACTGAATTTACTATAAAGAATAAAGTAATTGCCTTATCACTATGTATTTAAAAGTATTAGATACACCTGGATTCAAACCCAGTATCATCTGTGCTCAAAAAGAAATATGTCAATTCATTTACACCTTCTTCAATAGAGTCAGCTCAAAAAGAAATGCATTAGTTCATTTACACCTGCTGCCACAGAGTCTGCTAAGCAACAGGTGTGTTTCATACAGTCAATACTAACTCTCAGAATTTTAGAGAGGAGCCCCTCATTTGCACACTGCTTAACTATGCACAAATAGGGAAAGTAGTGGAAATGTGTATCTTGCATGAGCAAGCACTTTGCCTGCCATTACTCAAACTCACTGCTCATCAATGCACTATGCAAAGTCAATATTAACATGTATTAATGCGGTGTATTGCCTGTTTAGTCTTCATACTATGAAACAACATGTGGAAACAAAACAAAATGAAGGACATATCTAACACTATGTCAGATATTTACAATACAGCCATGTGTTACTTAGCCCCTTGCACCACAGCCCTGCTCTCTCAGTACTTGTTGACAAATATATCAACTACACTACAGAAATTAACAGCAAATGCTGTGTGATATACAATGCACATCAATCTGGTTACATGGAAAACTAAAATATACCTACACATCCATTTCACTCAGAACTCCCAACATCTTATATCCGATATACAGTGCTAATGTCATCCATTATAAATTGTCCTGCAGCCTTATAGAAGTCAGAATTGTGCTGTGGCACTTGCATAAAGTACTGAGCTCTGTAATATGTGTACTTAGTTAGGGGGTTCTATTCTCACTGCAGTTAACTGGAGTGTGTGTGTGTCTATCTAGCCAGAAGAGCATAAGTGTGTATACTACAGTTACCACTCCAATTTCATGCATTGGTAGTATTTTGATACTTGCACATGCCTACATATCCATTTCATGCAGACCTCTTAACATCTTCTGTCCAACATCCATTACTGATGTCATTCACTATAAGTTGTGTTACAGCCTTGTATAAAGCAAACTTGTGCCGTGACACTAATGTAAAGTACTGAACTCTGTAGTCTTTGTACTTAGATAGATAAGGTTCTGTTCTCACTGCAGTCAACTAGGGTGTGTGTGTGTGTGTGTGTGTGTGTGTGTGTGTGTGTGTGTGTGTGTTTGTGCACTTGCTTAACATTAAAAATAGCCTTTTACAACTGCATATGGGACACTGCTATTACTACATTCACCTCAGCAGACACTGATGATGTCATCACCTATAAAGAGTTGTCTGAGACTCTCCAAATCAGACTTCAGCTATGGTGCTTGCCTTAAATACAGAGTTCTGTAGTTAATGTACTTGGGTAGCGGTTCTGCTCTCACTGGAGTCACCTGGGTTTGTGTGTGTCTGTTTGTGCACTTGTTTAATATTAGAGAGAGCCTTTTATACAAGCATGTGGGACACTGCTATTAACATAATCTCCTCAGCAGACACGTCTGTTGTCATCAGTTATTTCTGATTTGTGGATGTGCACTAGTCCCACTCAGGCAGAGTCAGAGACTGGCCTAGTGGCCAGGCAGAGGTCACCTCATCCTATATGATACAAATCATAGTGACATGGCTTTCACATACATCATGACATGATTTGCAGGCTCTCTGATTTCTTGGTGAAAAACTTTGTGGTCTCTCCAGCTGCTGCAGGTGTCTGGTAAAGTACTTGCAAAAGGGAGCATTATACTCTATTAGTGATCTGATGAGGTTCACTTACAGTGCTGTCATATAATCCGCAGATCTGTCCTCTCCATATCAATGTGGACACTTTGTGGTCAAAGTTCAGAGTGCTTTCTATGTGTGTTCCCAGGTCTTGCACCACTAGGTTTCAGCATAAAGGAGCATTGTCAAACCTATAATTAGCAGGGAATTCCACTTTTCAGAAGGCTGAAATAAAGACACATTTTTGCATTTATTTGTAGACCATGTAGCTTTGTCATCAATCATTTGTCTGTATTAGCCCCTCTTGTAGTATATCATCATTGGTGAACTCAGCGATTGCACCCATTATGCAAAAAATCAGCAAACTTTGTAAGCCAAAGGCCATATGTTTTAGCCTAAACTGTCCAGAAATACATTTCCAACAGTAAAGGGCCAAGCACAGATCCCTGGGGTATGCCAATGCTGACAGCTTTACTGGTATAAGTTGATTCACAAAGTTTCACAGTATGTGTTTTGTCAGTGAGTCAATTGGTTACCCATCTAGTGATGTAAGGGTTAATCCCCAGATGGGAGAGTTTTTTAGTGATACTAGAGTGGGAGATTGTGTTAAAACCCTAGACCAGATCAAGATAGGCAGTATGCACTGTTTTACCTTCATCCAGGCCTATCATACAGAATCAATGGGCTATGGCAACACCACAGATCACCTGTGGCATGACTCAGCACATACACCTTCCTGACATAGTTGAAAACAAACTTCAACACACCCTTCACATGGACTATATTCCCATAGAAGGGTGTACATCAAGCATCTATATGAGTTGAGGGAACAGGACCTGATGCATGCATGTATAGACACATCTTGACATTCCTCAACTGTGAGGTTGACCAACATGTCATCATGGATTTTTTTCTAAATGGACACTAGCAATATCCTGGCTGCATGGTGTAGACTGGTGTGATTTGTTAATGCTACATCATGTCTGTTACATCTGAAGGATGTTTTGAAAGAGGTCATCAAAGGCATGCATGATGACAACACTATCATCCAGGTCAAGGCATTCAAAGCAAATCCACACTTAGGTATTCAATCAACACTGTCAAACGGGTCTATATTATAACATCAAAGTCTTACAACTTCGAATGTTATAATATCAAACTCAGTAAAGCGAACACTGGAAATAGCGAAGCTGCAGAACACCGAATGATTTCCTAGGGAAAGTATTTGGTGGGCTGTTTCTGCAGCTTTGCTATTTCCTCGACTGTGGAGTGAAGGTTACGGAACAGGTTAAGGTAAGTGTGCGAATGAAGGTGATTGTGTGATTGGGCATGGGTTAGGTAAGTTAGGGTTAGGCGCTGGTCAGGTATGTGTGCGATTGTGTGGACGTGAGGGTTAAGGTGGGGTAGGTGAGTTAGGGTTAGGGAGCGGGTGAGGAGAGTGTGCGATAGTAATCGACCTTAGGGTTAGGGTTGGGTTAAGGTAAGTGGATAGCTAGTGGTGTATATATGGTTTAGTGTAGGGTTTTGTGAAGTGTGTGTGTGTGGATTATTTATATTGGTGTGGTTGTGTTATGTGTATGTTTATCGGAATAGCAAATTTTTTACCTGGGAAAAAAATTACTATTCTGACTGTTCGGTTATCTGGTGTTTTGCTCTTCTGGGTTCGATATTATAACATTCGAAGTTGTAAGACTTTGATGTTATAATATAGACCCTATCAGACATGCCCATAAACAGTTATATCACCAAGTGTGTAGACCAGTGGATCACATACGTGGCATCTGAATATGTTGAAATATGTGAAGTGACCTACATCTCAGGTCCAGTGATCAGGTCCATACATCAGAGCTATCTGCTAGGCTTGTTTCTGTCCATTAAAGTCACAGATGTTACAAATGACATACACATTGTTCATGTAAGGATGCTTATCTCACAAAGACATTTTCTCCATTGTTCTGTCACCTTTTGGGACAGTCATATAATACACATTTTCACTGTGCAGTCTATACTGTACCATACTGATAAGTGATTGGTGTTCCTGCTGCAACTGTCTTCCATTAACATGCCTCATCTACTGTACATTAGGATATTTCACCTGTCCTCTTTACCTGTGTTCATTCCTGCAATTCATCTCTGCGTCCCTATTCAATATACACATTTCCCCTGACTGTTTATTTTACGTGGCAGTCCATGTACCCTTACAGATCATTTACACAACTTTTGTACAAAATGCCTGGAATGGGATTTCACAATACTCTGTACTGTATACACTGTCTTACTTACTTATTTATGCATTTGTTTATTTATTTATTTACATTTGTTTACCAGGAAATTCCAACAGGAAACAGATCCTTCTTCAGCAGAGGCCCAGGGAGAAAAGCTCCACAGAACAATTAATGAGCAGGAGAGTACATGATTAACAATTGAATATATATATACAATAGCAAATAATACATACTGCACTTACCATTAACTATACATACAATATGAAATATAGTAATGAACAGATATACAATATCTAGCTAGAGGCTAGGAATAAAGGTAGGATATAAATATATATATATATATATATATATATATATATATATATATATATATATATGGGTCCCCTTCAGAATACAAAATTCAAAAATTGCAAACAGCGCTGACCTGGAGATTTCCCTTGTTCTCGCTGTAGTGCGATCTCGGAGTTGGTATATTTAAGTAGGGGGGGTGTGGGGGGTGCAGGGGGCAAAACCCCCCTGCTATACACAGTTTAATGTGTGTTTTTTGTTTTTATGGGTCTAGTTCACATTTTCGAATATTCAAATGTTCAATCATATGGTCTCGGCCATATGAATTTTGAACATTTGAGCGTTCGGTTATGTGAAGTAGAGACACACACACACACACACACACACACACACACACACACATATATATATATTTATATATATATATATATATATATATATATATATATATATATATATATATATATATATATATATATATATATATATATATATATACACACACAGTGTACTAAGCTCAAACAGATACTGTTCTAAACTCATATACCTGAATCTTGTATAGAAATATTGCACTAAACTCAAACAGATATAAAGCAGATGCTCCACACAAAGGTGGAACAAGCTAGAAGGGCTAATGGGATGGAAGGGGAAGGGAGTAAGAGAGGAGACTGAGTGAGTAGTATATGTGGTAGTGAGAGGAAGCTAGGTGTAAGTCAGTTGGATATGTATTTGGAGTTGAGATGAAGTGAGGTTGTTAAGCATGTTATAACAGGTCTGAGAGATTGAGTGAGGAGGGAATGGGAGGGTAAATGGTGAGCCAGAGCCTGCAGATGAAGGAATGCAATGATCAGATGGTGTGAGGCAGGGTGGCTAGGGGAGGGGAGAGGATGGGGAGGTAAAAAGGAGGGTCTTGTGCTGTGTTTGGACCATATACATAACTATATGTTAAGTCCTGGTAATCATTGTGTCATTCTGCACAATCCCCCTAATCTACTTTGCTTTGAGGTTACAGGTTTCTTATCCATGTTGCTATACATGGTTTCCTGTCCAGCAACACTATTACCAGCCATGAAACCATGCTTTTATATGGTTAAACATGGTGCATGGCATGAATATGTATTTAGCACTGCTGCTTACTGTGCATCATAGCACAAACATGTAAACTCCATGTATAATTTGTGGGAAATCTACATGGAGTTAGTGAATCCCAGGGATTATATTGTTGCACCAGTTTGTTACAAAACAAATGAGCTGGAGTCACATCCTGCTCTTTTACTGCAGAACAGCTTCTGTCCATTTCAGCATTCACTGTGGCATCTTGAAGTTATTCTTCATTTACGTTCGATTTATCAGCACTTCCATTTTCTTAAACCATTTTAGGTTTTACTAATTCAAAATTTAAAATGTCAAATAAATGTCACAACAGAAAAAAAAAATCAGTCCATAATCAACTTATAGGCAAAAACTAATGCATATAATAACAACATATAAAATAAATAAGTAAAAACCAAAAGACCACAAAGGCATGGCTCCAGCTTCTCAATTCAAGACAGTTAAAAAGTCCTCCAGCAATTAAAAAGTATTTTGAAAAACTAAAAGCAGAAATCCAAGTTACACAGTTGAACTGCTTTAATGGCATACAATAAATACTTTACCAGAGTTTCTATAAATTAGAGACAGAGGTTTTACTAACCAGTATTACAAGATAAACTTTGAAAGAGTCTCATAAACTGTTTTCCCAAGTAAAATCAAAACAAGGTTTAAAATCAAGGGTCATCTCCTCTCTACATAGAGCTATGAGATTGTTACAAACTCAAAGCAGTGTTCCAGCAAACATCTAATAAGATTTACATTGCTAAAATATAGAGTACCATAAAACCAAAGTTCTTTTCATCTTATCTAATGTAAATTGGAACAAAAATATTAAATGAATCAAGGCTAACAGCAGACTTTGACTCTAAAGGTATAAAGGAATTCTGCAGGTCTTTACAATAAAGCCATCTGCTATCTGGGGTCTATATTACCAAATCGAAGAAACCTTTACACAGATACCTAAATGCCGACACCTATAATTAAAACTGCGAAAATCCCGAATGCACTAAACAGTGAAAAATAAAATATCGAACTGTCATACTCGGTCAATCCCACCACCCGCTACATACTATCTACCCAAACAAAATAAATAAACCACATACATACACTAACCACACCCCACTTCTAACCTAAAGTAAAGCACCAAAACCCTTCTTCTAACCTTACACTAAACCCCACATACACAACTAACTATGCACTATCCTTAACCCCTCCCTAACCCTAAGGTCCGTAACTACCCCACACGCCCCCTACAGACATACACCCAAAAAAATTTATAATACACATACATGTAACAAAACCCTACTTCCAACTTACACTAAACCCCACATACACAACTATCTATGCACTATCCTTAACCCCTCCCTAACCCTAAGATCCGTAACTACCGCACACTTCCCCTACAGAAAAAAATAAATAATGCACATACATACAGTTAAATAAAACCTTACTTCTAACACTACACTAACTCTTACATTACCTATCTATTCACTTACCTTAACCCAAATCCTAACCCTAAAGTCCTATCTATCGCACACTTACCTTACAGAGCTACACCACAGATGGGCCAACCATTACACTTCGACATTTCAATTTTCGCTGCTTTGGACATTCGGCATTTCCATATTTCATGCAATACGTGTCATTCTTTTCGTATTCACAGTTACGGGCTTTCAATCTGGTAATAGGAACCCGCTATCTGTGCAAAAGACCACGGCTAAGATACAAAGGTATATTGATTGAAGTGAAGGATATCAGCAAGATAAAACTAATGTCAATGGATGAAGTAAAATTTAAGCTGTTATTATGAAATTCCAGTAACAGCTCTTTATTATAATTTTCTGATTAATATAATCAGTATAACAGTTAATCAAAACCTGCAGAGACTATTTCACTGTACACCTCTATCTCACCAACATTCTTTCTGTCGTTATATCAAATTATGAATGCAGAAACCTAAATAATAGTACAACATAAATAGTAAATAGCTGTAGAAGAGAGCTTGTGTTAAGCAATACAATTGCCATCAGATAAATGGGCTTGCAACAGTCACCAATATATTAAAAAACAGTGCAATAAAATAAAAAATTCTATCAGATGGATAACACATTTTATTCAGTAAAAAACAGAGAAAGCTATGTAACTTTGATATCAATTTTATATCAGTTTGCCCAAAGGCATTTTACTTCTTCAGCAGATTCCTTACTAACAATGGAGAGCCGATTCCTATTTAATGACAATAATATTCAGAGCAAAAAATTCTAATAAGCTGAAACTTTTACCTAATTTCATTTCTTCAAATGCTTAGGCTTTTTATGTACACTGATAAAAATGGACCCCATTCCTACATCAGGGCATAGTTAAAGTTATTACTAATCCTGTTGCTCGTACTATTTTTTGAAACTGTTCTCTTTCTTCTACACGACTGATTTCTGCCTGCAAATCCAGTATTTTATAATCAGTGGGTGTAGCATTTTCAATTTTCAGCAAGGTGAGGTAGTTGTGGGATACATGGAATGGTGCATACAGTCATGAGCTGTAGCAGGAATGGGCTGCATTTCAAGTACCCCAAGCTGCTCTGGACCTGCAGAGGGCTGCAAATGGGAAGTAAGTAAATGAGTGCACTGCAAATGAAAGCAGTATGAAATGTAAATTTAGAACTGAAAGGAGGCAAATATGCCAGGCTGGGTCCCATCTTATCCTGTCTCACTGATGCAAGTCACTATTCATTTGTACCTCTTCAGCTGTTGGGAAAAGAAAAAAGTGCAACATGGCTACTGTTAGAAAACCAGATACATTCACATTGTCATAAGGCATGCAGCAGGCTGAATGTGTAAGAAATGTGTACAGCTGTTACATATACTTTCTGTCATGTAGGTGGGTAGCACAAGTGTAGAACTGTCCATATCAGTAAAGGATGTGGTCAATATAACAAGAACAAATGATGCACATGTCTGAGCTAAACCATGCACTACCAAAGCAGCGTAATTAGTAACATTATTTCACCAAACATGTTTGATTTGCACCACATCTTGCACATAAAACTCCAAGATATCTGGACATCAATGACTGAAGCACTATAAATGCACAAATATGTGTGCCATGTCCCCTTTAAGAGTCTGGAGCTGTTCTGCAGTGACCTAGCAAGAAGACATATTGTGCATCATCACTTACACAGGATGTGTTTAACAGCATGCAGCACACATCACAGAGATAGAGAGAGAGAAGAGTGCAACCTTATCAGAAATAATAGTAGGTGGGATTGCAGGAAACAATATTGGTAAATAATTATGATTACAATCCAGTCTATATAAGCATCAACCAGTACTACATAACATTTATACATTTCAGTAATATTCCCTTGATAACAATGGCAGTAGAATAAAGAAAAATACTTAATGCTGTGCAAGTACAGTACTGAATTCAAAAATGCTATAGATAGTTACAAAACGGCCATGGATTATTAATTCAGACTTCTGCTTCCCACTGGAGAAAGGTATCTGGCTGGCACGTTTGCTGGTCAACCAGAAGAGGTCTGGAATGTTCCTCAGTGCATACAGACCAATTGCCTCAGTAAGTTTTCTGCCAGTTTGGACAGGATATCAATTTCTTTGATGGGACCTTCACTGGCAGACTGCAGGCCGTCTTTATAAGCTCAGAAGTAGAGGTGAAATAAAGAAAGAACCAGATGGACACCCTCCACTGAGTTTCATGAGAAACCACCCTACCACCATGAAGTCATTCAGCAAAATGATGTTTTTAGGGTGTACCATGTCATGCCACTACATTCAGGTCAGGTTGTTGCAAGGCTGCATATTGCTATATTAACAGCAGCTATCTGCATACACAGGTAAGATGGGTGTCCATGCTCGATGCGCAGAGTGATTGTTATGTCTGTGTATGCCACCATTTTGTGTGCCAGTGTTTACTGTGTTTATGTTGAAGATCATTGGAAAGAAGAACTAAAAGCAAAACTATATTATAAGAGGAGTTGCAGGAGTAAAAAAGTGAACATATTCAGAATACTTCTTTACATAAAGGATAAAGCAAAGAGTGCATCAGCAATACTGTTAAGAAAAATGCTACTACTACAGCTTTTAACCGTCATTCAGTCAGCAATTTCAACCAAAACTTCTAGTAATTATTTATGTTATAATATGCTACAGTAAGTTGTATTATGATTGCCAGCATCTGTGTGCTTGGCAATAGAAATGTGCACAACCCTATAGCACTTTAAAGGCTACACACTAACAACCCCAACACCACACAACATACAGCAGCCGACTGACACATGCAATGCAATATGAAGGTACAGTACTGTATAGTACACCACTCTGCTCAGACAAAAATGCATAAACACAGACACACACACACATACACACACACACACACACACACACACACACACACACACACACACACACACACACACACACACACACACGCACACGCACACAAACACACACACACACACACACACACACACACACACACACACACACACACACACACACACACACACACACACACACACCTCTATTAAAGTTCAAATCTTGATCTAGCCACATAGTGTTAGGCACAATCAGGCAGCTTAGGGAACATATTGTATTCAAGATGGTGTAGGATACTCCTGCAGCTAGTAATATCCACTGTGTCACTGCTGTTGCCAGCATGTTACAGCAGCAGGGAGCAAGACACAGATGGGATAACTACTCCTAAGGAGAGCTGCATCTTCATGGAAGCTCTAAAGACCCATGTTCAATGCCTATTTGTAAAAGGGTTCCTGGACAAGCAGAACATGCTAACATACACGACAATGTGTCAGCAGGCTTGAATGCCATTGGAGGAAGAAATTGTATTTTGACACAGGCAATGAGGTAATGTGATGTCTCATGCTAGGAGTACAATGCGATGGATCATAACATTAATTTGTCTGACCTTCCACTGGACAAAGCCTGACACCTCATGAGAAGTATTTGATATTCCATCATAGAGATGATAGTAATGATGCTAATATAGTAACTATACAAAGTAGAATGTATACAGTCAGCTTCATACTCCACTACATATATCAATAGCTTGTGATCAGGTCAGTAATATCATGTGGCAGTTTGAACACTGGCACACTCACACTTAATCTGTTTGTAGACAGATTCCATTATGTTATGCTGGTTTCAGTGTCTCCTACCAGGTTTTCAATGCTTTCTGAACATAAAGAAATATCATATGTTAAGTATAAACTTATTCCTTTTACCCATACTGCTTAATGCGCAGGAGTTTACATATGCCTGAGTACTGGAGCCTAGAATATGATTTGTGCACAGGTATGTTAGAAACTGCACATCATTATGGATAGTGAATGGTACAGGACAAGCTGATGTTGACAGCCATGTGGCCATCGATGATGATGGCATTATTCTCTTACTGATGACACAGTATGAGGAAAGTGGTGCACAGTGGGCTCAGCCACAGTAGGTTGATGACTCCAGCATGACTGATGAAGAATGTGACATGTTTCCATTACCAGAAGGCTTGAATGCCCATGAAACGCCATTGTGCTCTTAGATACACATGTAGAACATATGGAATGAGACAGGACAGTGTTAGACATTATAATATCCACTGCACCGCCTGTCATGCTGGATAAAGGCAACAGTCACAGCAGGCTCCTGAGACACAAAAGACATTGCCTGCAGAATAGCAAATGTGTTAGAACATTGTCCAGGCGCAGGCTATTACTACTACTGAAAGTGAGGTAGAGATAATGAGAGCATTAAAGGGGTGTGTGTGTACCTCTCAAATGTCCAGATTTGTGCAGACTGTCCAGATTTTTGACCTCATATTTTTTGGTCTGTTTTTCATAAAATTGTGTTTTTCGAGTGAATTAGTGGTAAATCATTAAAGACTGAAGTTAGAAATTAATATATAGCTTTCCAAAAATCCATGCTAATGCAAAACCTGTTATTTTATCAACTTTCTAAGTAAATTGAGGAGTGGCATCTAACAGGGTGCATTATAGATGAAACTAGAAAGTTTTTGCATGTTGAGTCTCCTAGAATTAGTCATTTATCTGGCTTGCCAAAAGTTCATAAAAATGTAGATAAGCATCCAATGTACCCGATTGTGGCCAGTAGTGGTAGCAAAACTGAAGCCATGGCCGTTTTTGTGGACAAACACCTTCAGGTTGTTGCTAGTATGGGGTCATTTTATATAAAGGATTTGTCTGACTTCAAGGAATTACTAGGTCATGTAAAAGTTGAAACAAGTGATTTTTTTAGTCACTCTTGATATCAAATCCTTATATACTGTAATTCCCAATGAGGAAGGAATGGAGGTAGTAAGATTAGAATTATTACAATCTAAGAAATAATATGGTGAGTCTTTTAATTGAAATGTTAGACATTATTCTCAATTATAATTGTTTTGAGTTTAATGCAAAGCTATTCACACAGGTGTAGTGATGGGTGCTGCTTTGGCCCCCAGCTATGCTAATATTTTCATGCATGGATGGGAAAAATGTCATGTTTTCGACAGTATTTTTATGAAAAATATTGTATTTTACAAGTGTTTCATTGATGATGCCTTTTTAATTTGGAGAGGGGGTGTAAAGCTACTGGAAGAATTTTTGGTGTATTTAAATAATGTATGTACATTTCTTAAGTTTACTTCTGCATTTGAAGCTGAAATTGTTAATTTTTTTAGATTTAAAGATCACCAAGAAGAATAGGGGATTAGTTACTACTATATACAAGAAGGAGATACAAAATAATTCTTATTTGCATTATGATAGTATGCATCCAAAAAAAATAAAAAAACTAATATTGGTAAAGGGCAATTAATGAGAGTACGCCAGTTAACAGATGATGATGAAAATTTTGAAACAGAATGCAACAATTTATGTGACAAATTTAGAAATAGAGGTTATCCAGTAGATGAAATAAATTGTTGTTTCAAAGAAATGGTGGAAAAAAGAAAGAATGGCAATATGGTAGTGATTAATAAGGATGCAAACGATTTCAAAACCTTTATGCAAATTACAAATAGTGTAGATGCATATACTATTAAAAGCATTGCAAGAGAAAACTGGAAATTTCTCAAATGTAGTTCAGAAATTAATTCAAGGATAGGAGACTTTCCAGTTTTTGTGCAGAAAAGAGGCAAGAGTCTCAAAAATTTATTTCAAAACAAGTTAGATAATAGAAGATGTGTATGTCCATATCCTGGAATGTATAAATGTTGCAAATGCAACTTTTGTGATTTATTGTTGACAGATGTGAAGGACATAAAGTTGGGTGACATTATTGTGCACATTAAGGGTAGATATACATGTAAGTCTAGATATGTGGTTTACCTGATTATATGTATGTCCCTGCAAAGCTTTTTTATGTCGGATGAACAACAAGGGAGCTCTACGAAAGAATGTATGAGCATAAATATGCAGTTGGTGTGAAAGATGAGAAAAATGCTCTTAGTAAGCATTACATAGAAAAAGCATGCAATGTAGATTTTAAGTTTTGTGTTTTAGATCAAATAACAAATGTTGACCAAAAATTTGATGCAGAAGATGAATTAAGTTGGAGGGAATATAAATGGCAGGTTAGGTTGAATGCCTGCCATCCACCTGGGTTAAATGACAGAACATAATTTACTGCCTTTTTAAAAAGGAAAAAGTTATGTCATGTGATGTCCTAAGCATATGATTTTTAATGTATTTTAAGTGATTGTATTGTTTCTTACACATTATGCAGTCTGAAGAAATCCCGAGTGGATGAAAGTGCTTACTGTGGATGTGGTAAATATAGTCATTTGGCACCTTTTTTCAGTTTTATTTCATTTCAGCTTTTTAAGTTTGTAAGAACAATATTTAAAAATTGTTCTTGTTTTTGGGCTTTTGACCCACTTTTATTTATGACTTTGTACAGATTTCTTGCTCTAAGAGGTTGAGAGGAATGGGTGTGTGATATATTTCATCAGAAGTGTGGAATCTCATTTATTTATTTATTTATTTATTCATTTATGTACCCTTGGTTAACTGGTTGGTCTTATTAGGGTAGCTGCCTGTTCTCGGGGGGAAACCTGAGTTGGTACCTGTACTGATTAGGGGAAATTTGGCCAGGGCACTGAACTTTCCATACTTTCTCAGGAAGTGATGCTGGTGATATTATAATGACAGATGTTAATCTAGCAGGTGAACAGGAATCTACAGCAATTTTTGAGGAGGTGGTTGTCACTGATTGTGCATACAAGAAGCTTAAATATACATTTATTAAATATGGATGTACAGAATGCAGATGATTCTGTTGGTGAAGAGTCTGAAATGAACAATATGTCTGAAGCTGAAAATGTACCACCAATCTTCACCTACTCTTCAGTTTGGAGTTTCTTCACCCATACAATATGGAATTAAAGGTTTGGGAGACAGAAACATCATCCCACATTGACAGTAATCAGCAAATCTCAGCATAAGGAACTGATAACATCAAGTATTTCAGGTGAGAGTTCATTTGCAGGTGCAATGAGAAGCAGGACACATAAACAACAGCCACACACTGCTAAAGAAGGATTTAAATATCTTCATGAGGGTGCCTCAATGGATCATTATAGCTTTGGAATATAATAATAGCCCCACTTGGAGGTCTGATTCAACAAGTGAGAATATATATATATATATATATATATAAAAATATATATATATATATATATATATATATATATATATATATATATATATATATATATATAAAATCTATGTTCAGAAACATCTTCAAACTATAGTGCAAAACTGAGAAAAAAGCAGATGTGTACTATGGTCAGACATGATGTTATATTATTCACATCTAAGTAGAAAGTGCAAGGTACAAATCTGGTCAACAAATATATATATTTAACAAAAAGGCATGTCTACACAGTACTTGTGAAACATTTTGAGGTGCACAATTCGAAGCTGGTCACAGTCTGCAGAAAACGAAAGATAAACTGGGACAGGGATGGAAATGTAATGTAGAACTGTCTGTAGTCAATGGTAAATGTCTGTACAGAGTGTTAGATGTTTCCTAAGTTATACAGTACAACCAAAGCACTGTTTTCTTTATGCTAAATTGAAGCATTTTAAGTGAAACTGTCCTGACATAACCTGTGAACAGTGTGGTCAAAAATGTTGCAACATACAGCACACTTCTCAACCTACAAAAACGTCACAGCATAAAGCACACTTCTTAACCTGTAAAAATGTCACAATATACAGCACACTTCTGCAGACACAGAAAATAGTTAAAAAGCCCTTGGAAAGTAGGTACATCAGGCCAAAATTCTGGACATCTAATTAACATAAAATATGAATACCAAATGTGGGTTACTACTTAAAAACAAGTTTAAAAAACAGAGAGTGACAAGAATGATAGAAACATATAAGCATATTCTGAAAGAGACAATGCAAAATCTGTAGAATTTAATGGATTGTATTGCTAAATTCTACCACAGAAGGTCATTTATTTTTGCTTCTGAAAAATGGAGATTTAAGATCTGTGCCCTCTGTCCTGACATTATTGGTGCCACTAGAATGTTGGTCTTGTAGTGTCAGTGTGTGTGTGTGTGTGTGTGTGTGTGTGTGTGTGTGTGTGTGTGTGTGTGTGTGTGTGTGTGCGTGTGCGTGTGTGCGTGTGTGTGTGTGTGTGTGTGTGTGTATACTAGACAGCTTCTAAAATCATGTGTAATGAGATGGAGTAAGAAAAGTATATGAAAAGGTAAATCAAGTCTGAAAATAGGGACCTACCTCCAAAATAGATGCATCATATGCAGGAGTAAGTCAGGCCTGAAAATTAGAACATTCCTCAAAAATAAGTGTGTGTGTGTGTGTGTGTGTGTGTGTGTGTGTGTGTGTGTGTGTGTGTGTGTGTGTGATCATACTGGCTGAATCCTGTAAAATTAATTTGTAGTAAAATAATAATGAAGCTATAAAGAAAGTGATGAAGTCCCTGAGGTGGATCAAAGTAATTTGGAGTTTTCTTAGGGTGAAGCTACTCAGCCCAGGTCAGAGGAGGGTCATCTTGAGACTTATGTTTTATTACCAAGTTTGTATGCTACTGTGACCAAAGAGACTAAGAATGTGGAAGTTGAAAATATATTAGAATGGCAAACAAGTAAAGAAATGAAAGAACCAAAAAAAAGAGAAGAGTCAAAGACAGAGGCAGCTGCAAAACATTATCAGTTTTTATCTATGAATGTTATAAGTGAGATTTCTAATATTCATAGGTGGGGATTACAAAGTGTGTTAAGCAATTTGGTTGTTATGTTTATTTATATGTTCTAGAATGTTAGAGATGTTTCTGAGCACGGACAACATTGTTTAAAGACATTTTTTTCTTAAAGGAAATTGTTCTGGTCATTTGGTTCTGACCAGGGTTTTGGGGTAGTCATGTTTACTGTTCTACAAAATGTTTTTATTTATATGAGAATGTATTGTACATGGAAGAATTTTTGATGGTGGATGTAGAACGTTGAGGCAACAAATTAAGGATAATTAATGCATATATCAAAACCCCAAAATAAACAGTTTTGGGATACAACTGAAATGTGGTTAGGCACAGAATATGACTCCACATTTGGGGTTTTTAATTCCAGTTTGACAGAGGTGAGAAAAAGAAAAGAAAACAAAATATGTGGATGATACATTTCACAAATCCTTAATAAATAAAAAAATAGGTTTGGTTTTAGAAGTCCTGAAGGGACATCTTACTCCATGGGGAATTTAGTTACCAGAACAGATTATACCTTTACTAATAATAAGGTATTCTAATGAACATGGAAATAATGGGAAATGCTTTTCCAGATCATAAAGCTTTAGCAGTAAACTTGAAGAATAACAAAAATATTTGAACAAAATGTCCAGAGATTCTTTAAAATCATGGAAAACTTGAGAAACATGAGGTATCAGTTTATATACAGACGTACAGTTTGCTATAAAATTTGGATGGGATAGGGGTATGGCACAAAATAAAATTAATAGCAGAATATAACTGTAGGATATACTTTTGGAAATGGAAACAGATAACTGCAAATTTAAGTATAAATATACTCCAATCATCTTAAAAGAGACAGGCATTTGCTGTATTACTCAGGAATTAAGGCACTATTGTAAGTAACAAATAGTCTGTGGTTAAATAAGCTATAGTATTGGAAACTGGGTAAGACAAAAACAACAAAAGCCGCAGGTCCAACAGTCTACATAAAATTGTTTAATCAAGACACAAAGCTTTCAAGACACTCAGGACTCTTCATTGGTGTTACAAATAAAGTTAAACCAGCCTCCTATTTAAACTAAAAAACAGCCTATCAAGTCAAATTAACAGTCAAATGCCAAATTATTCCATAAAAGCAGCTCAGACATATTAAAAACAAAACAGATAAAAATATATAATAATATATGGATCATAAATAAATCACATAAGTCTGTTTATCGTTTAAGAGAGACTTAACACTGTTTTTAATATTAAGACAATGAAACTTATCTGCTCTGAAGTAATTGCTCCATCTATACTCTATAAGTTCTATCTTACTAACTAAATCTCCCCATGTTTATTCAGATATACTTTTTGCAGAATCCTAAATTTAAAAGTATGTTCATTACCAAAAAGTGAGATATGCTTAGCTAATGCATTAGTTTCTACTTTTCTTTTAATTTCTGATAAGTGAGGGGTTATACATTCTTTCAGTTACTGATTGGTCTTTCCAATATAAAAAAATTACAGTTTTTGCAGTTAGCAAGATAGACTACATTTTCAGTTACACATGTTGCTAATGTTTTAAAATGAAAAATGTTATTTGAAATAGGATGAGTACATTCAGTGTTTAAATTATACTTACAAAAAGAACAATTATAACATGGGAAGGTAGCCTATTTATTCACTATAGAGCATTTATTTTGCTAGAGATTTTTGTAGCATAAACACTGCTTTAAAATTCTCTCCCTCTTAAATATAAAACATGGAGATTAATCTACAATTTTCTTTACTTCTGAATCAGACTTTAAAATATCTCAGTTTTTTTCTTATAATTGATTTTATTTGAGATGTACATCTATTAAATTTCATAATATACCCAGATGGTCTAGTTGTATCGTGTATATCATTCTGAGAAGGAGTGGTATCATTGCCTAGCATATACGGTTTCCCAAGGCCATCTCTTTGTGATATCACTAACTGTTTATTATCATTAACCATTTTCATATTATAACTTGTAATATAGAAATCATTAGTCATAGTATCACACTGTGTAATAAAGCCACTTTCAGTGGTATTAAGTCTACTTGTTCTTTAGAACTGACTCCTTACAACACTTTTATAGATATGTCTAGGGTGCATACTGGTGTTCTGTACATACCTAGTAGTCTGAGCATTTTTACTATGTATTGAGGTTTGAAATTCACCATTAATAATTGCCACATTAATATCTAAGAAATTAATATTCTCATTAGAGTACAATAGTTCAAATTCTAAAAACTCAGTTGAATGATGTAATCAACAAATGTTTCTAAAGACTCCATACTTCTTGGCCACATTAGAAAACTGTTATCGACAAAACACTTATAAAATTTTAGACCTCCATTCAAATATTTTACCTCACCATCAGAATACCTATATATGTAAAGTTCTTCCCATCTAGAAAGTACTACATTGCGTAGCTATTATCCACATGGATCCCCATTGCTACACCTAGGATTTGATGGAAGTATTCATCATTAAACATAAACACATTATTAGTAAGTACTACATCCAATATCGCACAAATAGTCAAAACTGGCTAAGACACATGAACGTTGTTAGTTGAGGTTAAAGAATGTCAACAATACAGTCAAAGAGATAGTCTGGAATAGCTCTGGGACAATAATTGAGGTATGTTAGTGATATTAGGTAACAAGCACAAAATGTCATTAAATAGTTTAGTATAAGGGAGAATAAGGGTATGGAAATGTTCACTGATAAGTGGGATGAGGATTACAGAGTTGGATAAACATTTTACTGCATTGTAAGTAGAATTAACTTTATAATGTCAGTGCTAAATCTATGTCAGTTGGAACAGATATTCTTTATTTTTATTAGAAAACAAAGCAAAGCAAAAATAATTGTATTGAGAAATTGTTAGTGATGTTAATGCATGGGTCTCCTGTGGTGTACCCAGTTCTCTTTGTTGTCGGATTTCATTGTTGAATTGTGATTCTAAAACTTTAGCATACACAAAACAAACAAGAGTGCAGTCTCAAACAGGAAACTTTTACTGGGTAAAGTACAAGCTATTACTCATGGTTAAGGATTATTAAAAGTGTTGTGGTTAAAAGAATATATGTGACAACTTCAGTTAGGAGGTGAAGTGGAACTATTTATGGAAACTGTATACCATAAAGATGTATGATTACCTTTTTCTTGATTCATTATTGCAGATATCAGAAAACATTATCAAGAAAATAGTACCATAGATAACAGAAGTCTGTGGTCATTCATGTCTATAATGAACACCCATATTAATGAAACATAATTCTTCAGTGGTGGCATCCAAGTACATTATTGTTTGAGTTGGGCATGCATTTTCTTGTATATAATATAAAACAAAGAGTAAAATGGGCATTGGAGATGAATATGTGTTAATTTTAAATCTTGCAGAGAACCCAGGGATTCATTACCATTGTGTAAATGTCATGCAGAAGCTGAGATGATCATCCATGCTACTGCAAGAAGCAGCATTACTAATCAAATATGCAGGAAGCCAAGGCATATACCATGATGAGGAGCCCCTCCTCAAGCTCACCGCTCAGGCTCATGGTCTTAGTCTGGAAAGCAAATGCATGACTAAGTATGTGTGCACAATGTAAACTAAAATAGTGTGCATAACAAACCAAAGATTCAGAAGTCTGTCTGTGTACACTTCACAGCATCACATAGGTATATGTTGAATACATGAGCAAGGGAAAGTCTAGCAAGAAATGACCAATGAAGGGTGATGCTGTTGTACAATTCACTGAATTAACTCACTGACTTGTTGAACCTCACTGGCATTTCCCTTCCCATTAATACACAATCATAAGTGTTCAGGAGGAAAATGTGTTGTAGTAAAATACAGGCAACAAAGTCATCCTGGACTACTCACAGGCACATCTGTCAAATTCTTAATAGAGGAATAATGGACAAACAAACATAAATGTGTGGACACATGCACAGACTTAGGAAAATGTTGTACTTACTGCTCCTACAAGTTGTGAATGTGGATAAAATAACAGTTGTATCAGTAGTATGCATGCTGAGAAGGGTATGATGTAAGGCATGGGAGAGATCATTCATTAGTGACTGCAGTCCTCAAAGATATACCACAGAAGCACAAATGGTGGTTGGAGCATCAAATTACTTATTAAGATGCATACATTGGAAAAGATGTGCAAATCATAACAGGTGAGATGTATGCACATAATAGATATAGAACATGTAATTAAACTTGTACTGTGCCAACAACGTATGGAGGAAGAGCATCAGAATTATGTGTGTGAATGAATATGCTCTTGGTTAGAATTGAGCACAACAGCACTTAGGAAAGGGTCATATCCAAGCAGAATTAATCACAGCACATTTGTACACTAAGTCCTGATTGTCCACCACCAGATGTTTCATACACCACTTTATTGTATATTAGATGGGACTAGAAGGCCTGTCTACCTAAGTCACAATCACATAACATGTGCATGGGGTAATGCTGTCACACAAAATTTGGTACAACACTAGTGAGAAAATACACACCTGAATGGTGTGACAACATTATTGGAAAATGATTAGTGAATTGATCATTGTGCAACAGATAACAGTAATTGTGGGAATCCAACATTCAGCATAACTTACAGACAATTGGCATCTGACTTCAGGGTTTACAGTGAATTGTGGAAGCTGTCGGAGTTGAGATAATAAATTTGAAGGCATACCAATCCCATTCATTTTGGCTTCCATGCAATGTCTGTAATCTCTATTGCAAAAAAAAGTCATCAGATCCATACATCTGAAGGCAGATGCTTAGTGTTTTTTTTCCTATAGGATGAGAGATGGCAATTATTATTTATCTCCATTGATTAGAGATGCTGCTTTGTGCTAACAGTCACACAAGAGAAGATGTAAATTATATACCATTAGTCTAACCATTTACATGCAGTAAGCACTTAAATGATGAAAATCAACCATCTATCAAAAATAAATATCACACATCAAAACTGTTGAGTAAATCATTCCAGCATGTTAACAATGTCTTCTTTTTGTGTTTGCTTTACAACCTTAAACAAGGTAAAAATTCATGGATGTGAACATATGCCCATTTAACTTACAATTTGTAGACCCTATGCGGTAGCTACTGATGCCACAAAAAATATATAGCACAGCTGTCAGAAGGCTCACAGTTGAAGGGATAATCTGAATATTGTGTTTCAATGCATTTGGGCTCCATTAAATTGGAATGTATCACCTGGGGATTAAACCCTGTACTTGTGAAAGCATTACTGTTAATAAGAACTGCACACTGCACATGTGGTGAATAAGCCATGCCTGTCTGTTATTACTTGCCTTCGAGCACAATAATGCAATTTATACACTAGCAGATTTGAACACCTGCCTATCTTAGTCAGCATTCTCTAGAATCATGCAGTAACTGTTCATGCTACAAATGAAGTCTGTGGCTTCATATAATAGTACTATGCTAACTGCTAAGGTGTTTACCTTACAGACAAAACATGCAGGGTTTGATTCTCACATGAGGCAATTGGCTAGGCTTAAAATAGCCCACAAGGGCAGTTAGCCTAGTACCAGTCTATGAACCTATGATCCTATAAACCACTATGTGGAATTGTACACATCACTGGATTGAGAAAGTCCTGCCTGTCATCATGTGCTAATATACCTCTCAGAAGTTATAATCTGCTGAATTTGAACACCTGCTTACCTAACTGTGCAATCTCTAGACCTGTGCAGTAACTGCTGATACAACAGAAGAAGTCATGTCACACTACTCAGAAATCACACATTAGAAAGGATATCTTGACAAGATGTTTGAATGCATATGAGCTCCTTTAAAAGGGGATCAGCACTTAGAGGATCAAAACCTTCCACCTGTGTTAATACTGTCCATAATCAGAATGGTATTTACCACATCTCTTGAGGAGCAAAATCCTGTCTGTCACTATTTACTTATACAGTCCTTCTAGGAACACAATGCTAGATTTGAACACCTGGCTACGTTACTCTACATTCTCTACATCTGTGTACTAACTGCTGACACCACATAAAAATTCATAGCACAGTTGCCAGGAAGTATACATTTGAAGGGATATATAGAGCAAGGTGCTGGAATGCATATGGCTTCTTTTAAAAAGGAGTACAACACTTGGTGGATACCTCCAAGTAAATATTCCCAGTAAGTAAAACTGAATATATCTGCCAAGTAAGATAGTCCTCTCTGTTACAAATGTGTTTTGTACACACACACACACACACACACACACACACACACACACACACACACACACACACACACACACACACACACACACACACACACATTCTGTCAGATTTTAACTCCTGCCTACTTCAATCTACATTCTCTGAATTTATTTACTAACTGCTGATGCCACAGTAAAATTCATACCAGAATATGATAAAACACTCAGTTGAAGTTTCAGGTTAAGGATTTTTTTTTTGGATGCACATTGCCTCTATTAAAAGGGAGAACAACATTTTGGGGATAAAAACCTCCAAGTATTTGAATGATCCCAGCAAGGAAAATTGTAAATACATAGCTGTCAAATAAGCCAGTCCTGCCTGTAACCAACTGCTTTTACACAAATACATTGCTAGATTTAAACTCTTGCCTACATCACTTTACAATTTCTAGATTTATGCACTAACTGCTTCTGCCACATTGAAAAATCATACCAAAGTTGAGATAAAACACAAAGTTGGAGTGTTAAGTTAAGCAGATTTCTGGAATTTGTATGGCCCTCTTAAAAGGAGTAACAACACTTGAAAATAAAACCCCTCCACCTGCGTAAATATTACCAGTAAGTAGAATTATATGCATCATGTATGTTAAGTAAGACAGTTCTACCTGTTACCTTATCTTTACAGACCCTACTAGATTTGAACCCCTACCTACCTCACACTATATAGTCAAAAATGTGTCCTAACTGCTGATGACAAACAGGAAGTTATATCCGAGTTGGGAGAAAGCACATGGTTGAAGAGAGCTAAAGACATTTATGGAGGAATGGACAATGTCCTTTGGGAATCAGATACCATCAAGGATCACCATTCACAATGCACAGTATTGAAAATTGAAGCATCCCCTTAAGATTACATCAAGGTATAGGACCTGTTATATTTATAATAACAACAGTCTCCTCGTATGCTTATCAGTATCGGTTTCTGTCTCATGGTGAGGTTAGGCACATTAATGTAGGAGCACCATATGAATGTAGCTGAAGGCAAATTCTCATCAGTTTTTCTTTTTTCATAGCGTGTGAAGTGTCATTTAATGTTAGTTAACTTTGCTGCCCTCTGTACAACAGTAAAAGAGGAAAGAAGCAAGAGTAGTTTTTTTGTACTATTCAGATGTATTATGTCCAGTTTAAGTGATTGTTATGGAAGATAATTATATATATATATATATATATATATATATATATATATATATATATATATATATATATATATATATATATATATTAATAGTGATGCTACATACACATTACTGGAGTGGAGTCTTAATAGACTAACTCATATGTTGCCCAGCAATATTTTAACAGGTGAAGTCACAAGGGGACTTGGACTGTCATGTGTCTGAAGAAATTGCTCAAAATTGGAATCACAAAAGTGATGAAATGATGTTAGTGGGATACAGCAGCAAGACTTTGGGTGTTAGTGATAGCTGTCACACACTGGAGTGCCACCTATGCATTCTTGACTTATAATCTGCAGTTTTTTGCATTATACATTATGCAATTGATACTATTATTGCAGTCATCAGTACCAGTCTGCAAATGTGCTTGTAACTCTACAGGTTAAATGGAACACACTGAGAAGGAAATTGTAAGAGATTCACACCCTCAGTTCCATGCATCAGGGCACTACAGACTGCTAACTGTTGAACACCTGGCTGCTCAAAATCTGAATCACAAAAGTGATGAAATTATGTTAGTGGGATACAGCAAGGCATCCTCCAACACAGTACTGATGGATTTACTGTACATCAGCAAGTCAAATGGCATCAAAAAAACTCTAAACCTCTTCTGCATTATCATCAGAACAGTTTGAGGGGCAAGTATATCTCACAGATGATACCACTGTACTGGAACATACTTCTCATCCACATAAAACAAAGCACATCCTTGTTCACATTTAAGCACAACTTGGATTTATGGATGTAAAATGAAAATTAACCATAGTACTGTGCCTATACTACTAATGGACAGAGGCATCACCTAAATGCTTTATCCTTTTTATGGGTCCTCTCAAATTATCTATGATGTGATCCCATTTATTCTCCCTAGGAGTAATATATAATTATCATCCATGGGATGGATAAGGAAAATCTAAGAGTAAATCAGACGGGTTAATTCAAACACCAAAAGGGAAATAGTCTAGGCAAATAATGGCATGCAAAGGCATCTACCTAGTACTTATCGATGAACCTATGAGTGCATTTATTCCTCCTATCCCGCATACATTGACTCAATAAGTGTATGCAAATAACAGAGACTATCGACATTACTTTCATCCTGTCAGAATCATTTATTAAGGTACAGTGCTGTCAGGCTTATTTACATGATTGATGGAAAAATATTAACACGTGTGATTATGTTTTGATTTTCTTGCCACAGCATAAGAAGTAACAGTAAGTACTGCAGCTCAGTGCCAAACATTGCAAAAATGCTAAATGAAAAAAAAAATAGAGATTTCTGTTTATAAGCCATCTCTGGCAATCTTTGTGGTTTGTGAATCTATTACTTGACCAGATTAAAGCTGATAAATTGGGTTTAATAGGACAGTGGTGAAAATGGGGATCATGTAAGGGTAGAACACTGGGGAAGGAGTTAAGGAATGAGCATGATAGAGGTGGGAGAGGGCTATGGCTATCCATTTCTTCACAAGCTAACATGTATGTACAAATAATTTGGTAAATATGGATACTCACATCTTAAATGTTGCATAACAATGACTTAATAATGTTTTTTGACTAATTGGACTAAATCAAGTGTGTAGTACACACATACACACATATGTGAAGTGGAGCGTTATGCATGGGGTTTACTTTGTTGTGAGTCAGGACCACTTTTTATTTGCTTTGATGAGAGAGAGAGAGATAAATGCTGGTGGAGGTAATTAGGAATAGTAGGGGATGGTAGGTAGGGTAGGTTAAGCAGCAAGTGCAGACACATAAGATATTGAAGACAGATAGGGATGATGATGGCCACATGAGGTGATTGGGGTTAAGTATGGTACTTTGGAGGTGTATCCTTATCTAGTGTGAATACGGTGGGACTCTAGTCCTAAAAGAACTGTCATTTCTGCCTACATTCTCAGACACCTGAGCAGTGGTGGATGTGGCAGCAGTTTGGCAATTTCCTGTGGAAATCCTTTCTATATGGCCAATGCAGGTGCAGAACCCCCTTTCCATAATCTCCTCCATGAGCCCTATCATATCTTTTCAGGTGACATAATCACTGCATCCACTTGCACTGCTCCCAGAGTGTACCACTGCCCCAGCAGCCAGGACAGAGCTACCTGACATAGGTGGTACAGGTAGTGTAAGAGTTGTGGAGGGAATGCTGACAGATTGTTAACCAGATGTGTTGGGTGGTTGGGCTGCCTGTGGTGGTACTGCTGCAGCTACCTGTGGAGGGATGATGGTTGAAGTTGTTGTACCAGATCTAGCTCTCTGTACTGCTGTTCATTATACAGCTGCAATGATTGTTCAAATACAAGAAAAGAGGAAGAAAATTAGAAATGAGAGTGAGAAAGAGGGTGGAGGAGAGAGAAAAAAATGTAAACTATCAAAAATCTTCTGTAATGTTAATATGCTCCAATCAGTAAATATTCCACATACATTTTTTAGCAAACCTTAACATTCCAATATGAAAGTGTGAGACCATAAATTGCTGTTAAATTTATGCTAACATATTACTGGGCCTTAAAATCATGAGCGTTCTACAAAAAGTGTGACTATTTCAAACCTGGTCCATGAAAACAGTTCACTAAATGTATATTGAGACTTAGTACATTATTCAGCATTATGATTACAGCTAATAAGAACTGAATTGTAAAATCCATATTATAGGTTCATAGGTTCATAGGTTGGTACTAGGCTATCGGCCCTGGGGCCTATACAAGCCTAGCCATAACAATTCCCTGGATATTTCTTCCCACAATATTTACTTCCCTGGACCCCTATCTAGCAGGGTAACTGATGTGATCCCTGGGGTGAATTTTCTATCTCCCATCTAATCGTCAAGGTTCCTTTTGAAGAGGGCCAAGGAGATACTCTGCTTGATATGTATAGGCAGTCTAATCCAGAGTATGAGGAGTCTCTGGGTCAGGACCCTATCCCTCCAGCATGTTTTATTTATTGCGATGACAAGGTGTAAATCCCTGGAGCGTGTGGCTCTGAAGGATTGGGATTTCTTTAAATGGAGCATGTCCAACAGCTCAGGGTTTGGCATGATCTTGTATGTTAAGCAGAGATCGCCTCTGAGTAAACGATATGCCACAGAGTATAGTTGGAGTTTTTTAGACGGTCAGCATAGGGCATCTGCTTTAGGCCTGTGATTCTTTTAGTGAGGTATTTTTGTGGCCTTTCTAGCTGTTGCAGATGACTTGTGAGGTACATACCAAATGATGCATTGTACTCTATAATGGGTCTAATGAGGGATGAGTACAGTGGGACAATGACCTCCTTTTCTTTGGAAGAAAAGCCCTTAGTGATGAGGTGTGCCACATAGAAGGATTTCCTGGCTGTTGTGGCAATGTGGTTATTGAAGGTGAGACCACTGTCCACCTGTGTCCCTAGGTCTCTCATCACACTTTCAGTTTTTAGTGTACTGCCACCTATGTGGTAATTCATGGGTACATGTTTTTTCCCAAAGGGGATAACTATACATTTCTTGGCATTAAGCTTGAGCCCATGGCTCTAGCACCAAGCATCGGTTTCTGTAAGGCCCTTTTGTAGAATATCCACATAATTTGGGGATTCAATAATGGCTCCCAGTTTGCAGTCATCTGCGAACTTTGTTAGCCAGAGTCCCTTAGTGTTGGCCTGTACTTCATAGATGTAGATGCCAAACAAGAGCGGCCCCAGGACTGAACCCAGAGGTACTCCACTTGCCACTTGTCTGGAGCTGGATTTGGAGTCGGCTACTTTTACAGTTTGGGCTCTGTCAGTTTTCTATTTTAAACCACTGAGTGCTGAAAGGTTGCATGAGTGAATCGCAAAGGTATGTACAATTTGCCAATGCATAATTATGTAGCTGTCTGACAACCAGTTGTGGCCTGATGTCCAGGTAATTGATAAAGTACTGGTAATATCAGTGCTATTCTGAAATAGTAATCAGTCATACATGAGGGATCACAGTCTCTCCTGATGTGGCTCCCAGTTTCTTTCAATTTCTGTAGGGATACACATAAGGAAAAACAATAATGAAGAATTGCATATGTGTATGTGGGCTTTGCATGTATTGGTAATACATTATATGGTCACAGGAAAATACTTAAAGTACCAAGGTGGAGAGTGGGTCCTAAACTATTCCTGCAACTAGCATACTGAGGTTCTTTTTGCACTGTTCATCCATGTGTAAGATTCCAGCATGTGGATGACAGCCCCAAGTTAAACTATTCCAAGCCTCATCCTTCTACTGAGACCAGGTATAGCTACCCTGCAGAAGTCTTTAGCTGTAACGTTTAACAAGGAGAGATACAAAACCACCACCACCTCTGTGCTCTAAATGGAGCACTACCCTCACAGTCACTTAGCATGTAATACCTTCAAAGATCTCATGAAAAATGGCAGGGAAATGGTGCCCAAATCAGATATCGTACACACTAGCCTATGCAAAATGAAGGGCACTGTAGTAAACCAGCTTTGTGCAAGAGAAGACACAGAAATGGTATAAAAATAAATATATTTATTATTTCTTCAATGTCCATTTAAGGTACAAGACATGGCAGTAATGCTTAACCATGTGTGGGGATCACTATATATAGATATCCACAGTGACTCCAGCTTATGCTGGTCACTGTTGATATATCAGTGACATTTTCTTTGCTGTTGTCACACCTCAAGGCATGTGCTGAAGGATGGTTTACAGCATTCATAAAATTAATACTGAAATACAAATATGTAATCACCTGCATGATATTGTTACTCTGTGTTGTGCTTACGTGCATTTTTATCAGTATTACAAGATGCATTGTTGTCACATAAAAAATAAAATAGTGATAGTGACAGCACCTTCAAATCGAACCCTTGTCAAAATGAGACATGAACTTCTGAACTCTGAGCATTAAATAGTTACACCCAGGGGACCTGATACCCCAAGGTTTTAAGGTGAGTACTACAAATGTGTACATGACTGAAAATATACCTACATCTGACAACCCTGTAACTGTTGCAATAGAAGGTGTTCCTGTTTTTGGAGTAATAACCCTTTTATGTTCACTATTTTCTCATTGCATTAATTGTTTTAATATCTTCAGTGCTAACTGACAGCTGCCAAAGCCAAGCTTTTTAGCATAGCCAATGGCAAAGTATTCATACATGAATATGTATATATATATATATATATATATATATATATATATATATATATATATATATATATATATATATATTATTTTGCCATAGGAGAGAAGTTCCATTTTTCTAAAGTCATTCCTAACCACTGACAATGCTGTATACCAACTGCTGTGGAAAGAATAAAAATTACATTTTTATTTTCAACTTTTATTGTCCATGTGTGTGATATGCTATTGATTTTATTGACATCAATATTGTTTTTTGGGAGGGAAAATCTTGAGTAAATGGATTTGTAAAATATGTAGGAGGGGGTGTCCTGACAAGCACATTACAGTTGGATTTAGACTTGATTACACAGATATGCCACTGAAGCAGTGTGCAGAGATTTTTGAAAGCTGTTTTGCTCTGCTCTTCATAATCAACTACATAAGTACCTTGCTAGTTTCTTTTTATATGGGATTGCACGTGCACTATTTATTCTGCAGCATGCACACAGTAGTGTGTCATTGTTATAATTAGTCAGGTGACCACTCTGGGAGCCCCATAGGTTACATTATAAGGGTTAGAAGCCACAGTCCAGAAAATATATCACAACATTACCATTATAAACTGCATGTGTAAGGTACAGTAAAATAAAAAAAAGATCATATGTAATATACCGTAGAAAAAGTATACTATCCTTTATGTGGATTCAAACCCTGCACCTATTTCTCTGTCATTCATGGCATACTTCATTAACATATAGAATCATTTGGCCAATAGAACAAGAATTGTACATGACTGCGTTCAATAATGTCTGAAATGCTAAAAATACGAATCACTGCCAGTGTCATTTGCTCAAATGATGGATAATTCTTTGTAAATGGGAATAAATTTGTGAGTTTAGGTTTATATTACATTATCGGTGATGAAAATTGCAAACACTCTTTCATCGAACTGATAATGTCGAAAGACATAAACAGCGAAGACACAGAACATCGTTTTTTTCCCAGGGGAAACAATGGTGGGCCATGTCTTCAGGACTTTGCCATTTCCTTCACTATGGTGCAATCTTGGAGTTGGTATATTTAAGTAGGGGGGTGTGTGGGGGATGAAGCCTCCCACTCATTTTGTGTTTTAAGGGTTTTTTTTTTTTTTTTTTGTGGAGCAGCGAATTTTTTTCCTGTTCCGTGTCTTTACTTTTTAGGAATCTAGACATTATCAGTTCGATGAAAAAGCGCTCTCTCTTTTCATCAGTCGATAATGTAATATAAACGTGTGAGTTCTTTGCCATAGAATGGAAAATTCCTACAGGGCATCATTGACCATTACAGATGTACAGTGCCAACCGTCACACAAAAGATAAAGCCAAAAAATGTTACTCATAAAATTCAGTACAATGATTTTGTGGGTTTTTAGAAGTAAAATATTTTCAGAAATGATCCTCACTTTCATGTACATGATACCATCACAAGGTTTGAACACTGTTATCTGTGACATTAAAGAAAGGTTGATATCAAGAATACATAATGCCACATAAACATTTATGTAAAGAAAGCAGAAAGTAAGGCACATGTGCTGATCATTGTAATTCTGAAATCTACAGTTATGTTTCACAATACTCATGGTATCAAACTCAATATATTTCCTAACAGAGCACAATTGTGTGACTGGCATCATTGCAAATATGAGGATGATAAAGAACATGAAGGTAGAAAGAACTATTTGCAAGGCAGAGTTATTGCTAGCAGTTGTGCATTGCTTAACTGTACTACCATTGTTCAAGGACTGTATTAAAGGTTGGCATAAAAAACACATTTTTTATGTTACACATATGTTTATGTTTCAGCCACACTTTTGTCAGACTTCATCACATGTGTAAGATGTGTAGACAGTCACCTCACATAATTTTTACAGTATGTTGACAAATATGTCCATCATGATTCACCCCGAAGTTAATGTTAATATAAGTTAAAACTTATTTGCAAGATTCCTTTGTCTGACTCACCCTCTCAAAGTGTGATTCTCACTAACAAGGATACTTAACACATCATTAAATGACAAAACAAAAAAGAAAAAGGAAACGGACTGTAGCAGACTTGCAAAACATTTAATGTTAAGCACTTTCATTGGTGATAAACCAAGACTTCCTCAAAACAAATACACAGGGTTAGTTTATCACTGCCGAAAGCACTTAACATTAAATGTTTTGCAAGTTTGCTACAGTCCGTTTCTTTTTTCTTTTTTGTTTTATCATTATTACTTGGTATTTGGGTTGTGTTTTACATCATTAAATGACCAGTACTGCTAATAAGGCACACTTCTAATTCCCATTATACAATGACCATCCATTAATATTCCAAAACGTGCATGCTGATTGGTCAGCGTGCACAATGTAAATTAGAATTATACTAATGGAAAAAGGTCCGGTCGCCCGGACTTTTTCCATTAGTATAAGTTTTTTTTTTTTTTTTCTTACAGGAACGGAGAACGCAAGATCTCCGTTGCTTTTTATAAACTGTCTTGCTATGTTAAATGAGTTTAACATAGCGAGACAGCTTTAAAAAAGTAATGGAGATCTTCCTTTCTCCGTTGCTTTTTTAAAGCTGTTTCACTATGTTAAACTCCTTTAATATAGCGAGACACTATAAAAAGCAATAGAGATCTTGCTTTCTCCGTTGCTTCCACCCACATCTCTGATGTACTGCGTAAGCATACGCATGTGCAGTACATCAGAACTGCCGCAGAATACCAGACAGCTGCTTAAGAGCAGCACGGAGGCATTATAAAATGCCATTATTTAAGAAAAGTAAGTATTTTTTTCTTAAATAATGTCATTGTATAATAGCAATAACCCACTTCTGGGTGTGGGTAATGCTGGATTTACCCACGGTTGTCTTTGTTTGGCCACTTGGGCTTCTCCCTCATGACCAAACCACACCAACCGTGGGTAAATCCAGCATTACCCACACCCAGGCATGGGTTATTGCTTAATTATTATACTGCTCAGGCACGTGTGCATCAAGGTGTAGGAACTGACACCATGTTCATCTCTACAGCACACTGTGCAGATTGAGTGATTCAGAAATAGTAATGATTTGAGGATGGAATTAACAAATCCCACATGACCAAAATTATTTATCTACACCTTATCAGCACAATGTCCTCTGTGGAACTTCTGTCATGCTAGGGAAGATTACCTTGTTGCCCAAGTACTGCTAACAATGCACTGATTTTTATATAACAGTATGTAGGGCAGTATTTCAAATCTTTCAAGGTATGTATTCTTCCATACAACTGCTCATTCTTAGAATTTTGATAAATATTTGCAATGTGTGCCATCTGTCTGCAGGTTTTCAACAAAATCTGTTCATGTCAACTGAAATGTAGTCCATGGGGGTTGGGCAACCTACAGATTAATGCATACAAAGTTCTTTAGTATTATTGGAGCATGCTTAAATGTATAGACTGCCACTGACTAAGTCAGTTCATAGGTATTTGTTACAATTAACCAGTGTTTCTCTGCATATGATGTTTTCTCTGCTTGGTAGGTGTATATTCCTGCATCTGGTATTATGTTTTGTTTGTTTCTTTGTTACACACACACACACACACACATATATATATATATATATATATATATATATATATATATATATATATATATATATATATATGTATATATATATATATATATATATATATATATATAAATATTTTTTTTTCTTTTGCGGGGTTACATATAGGATATTACACTGCTGGTTGTATTAGCATCCTTTGCACCTCTGTGATTAGTGTGTAATGTTTTGTATCTTCCATTGTTGTTTAGACTGTTATTTCTACAATGTTACTCACTGATTGTACTATCCATGTGTGTTTTATGCTGTGGTGCCTGATATCAATTTTTTTTCTGTCACAAAAGGGATATGGCTCCTAGATACAAAAGTAAGATGGGTTCTTCCTTGAGGAAACCTCCTTTCTAAGATACTGAGAACAAGGTCAAAACCCAAGCTCTCTAACTCCATGGTGGATGGCTTCCTGATCTATGTGCTCCTGATAAGCCTTTCCATGACCATGTCTGGTAGTTGATGATGTCAGTGCTGTTGGTGGCCAGAGTTGTGTATACCACATAATCCTGCATAAGGTCAGTGGCATGATTAAAAAGGCCACTGTCAGAGCAAAGGCTATGGCATGGAAGCAAAGAAACACTAGTGATGGGCTGTCTATTGAACCACCTCTCACAGAGATGGAGGAGTTCTTGTCAACCATTGGGATCAAAGCAGTTCAGATGAGTTTCACAGTACAATGCTGGATGTTAGGATGAAGTGGAGCAACACCAGAGGATTTCCACCATGCCTATGCATTAACATGAAACAGAAAGTGAAGAGGTTGATGGGGACATGGTTGATCTGGGGAGTGTGGTGACTTGACTGGCAGTTAGCACAGAAGATTAAGGAGCTGTTAATGAACTGTTTCCTGTGGTCCAGTGGTGCAAGGTTTGACTTCATCAGCCTCCATTGCCTAAGTGTGTGACCCTGAGCAGGTCACTTAACTGAACATCTCTACTGGGCTGAGCTTGAAAAAGGTCTATTGAGATCAGTGCTCTGTCCTGGAAAACAAATACAAATAAGTAAATGAATAAATCCTAAAACCCAGAAATCTTGCCTCAGCCATCATGAGGGGGTAGTACCACATGAGAATGTCAGTAGACATGCTCAGAGATGGTATGCTTACTGCACTAACATAGAGATTGGTGTGTAAGTAGTTGTCACCTAATGTATATATAAGACCATCAAGGATACACAGGCAAATTCCATCAGGGTTTTGACCGAGGGCATAAAACGACTGAATGTCATGCATTCTGACATGTGAGACTGCATTAACCATGTTGGACAGGATGAGTGACACACATGGACCATGCAGTGCCTATTCTGTATCATCTCTTGGTGAGTGGCAGCATCCATGAAGCTGATCTGATAGTACATGGATATGCCCAATGCAGCTCCTGCAACAGTAGTACTTCCAGTTTTACATTTGTGGTAGATGTGTCCACACCTAGATGTGGAAGTCTGTGTGGTAGTGGCTGTGGATATATACATGATGACAGCTTGCCCAACAAACATCATTCACATTCAGGTAGCCCTCTGACTTCTAGCCAGGGTCATGGAAATCATAGTACAACAACCTGGAAGATGTAGTTCACATGGTTGGGGATGTCTACAATGAAATTAATCTACTACCATGCATGGCTCACACCTGTCCTGGATGCTACAATGTAGCATTGGCACAAATGCAGTGGCTGTGTCTTTGCAGACCCACACAAACTGCACTTCATTTTGACCATGACACTTGACAAGCATGTGCATGCCCACACACACACACACACACACACACACACACACACACACACACACACACACACACTTCAAAATGGACTTTTTCATACCTGGAGATATTGGCAATGAGAGTGCATACTTGCTATTAGTTCATCCCTCACACTTACACAATTCCTCTGTGTAAGATTTTCCCTCCTATAACTGTTTGTGCAAATAAAGATGACTGTGCCCATCATGTTGCACAATCCGTGTCTTAAGGTTGCCTATGTCTGATGTTTACAGTGGCCACCTAATTCATGGTTAGTCAAAGGTCTTGTTTTCATTTGGATATGTAATCATTTTTTTTATTTTTGTTAAAATGTTTACATTTAGTGTGTAGGATAGCTAGCTCACCTACTAGTGCAGATGATGCTGAGAGTGCCCTGCCTACTAGAAGGGTGTCTGACTTGGACTGCTTATGTCTGATGCCCATATTGAGCAGAAAAAGTATGCATTAGGCAAAAATGCTTATTTGTACTGTACAATTGCAAATTATTATTCATGTCTTAATTTATTTGCTTACATTCTGTACTCATAGTTGTGGACATACCTTGCTCATCCACCAGTACAGATGATGCTGAGATTGCCCTACCCATGTGGGATTGTTTGACATGGGCTGATTATACATGATGCACAGAGTGCCCAGGAAATGCATAAAGACTTAAGAGTCTGTTTTGTTTGAATGCATCATCACTGGTATCTGTATTTGCTGGATATATGCGCTACTGTTATGATATTCTTGTATAGGTAGCATTGATCTTACTTGCTACTTACTTCTGTTTATATATGGTACTATTTCTTCATGACAGGTTTATCCCACACCTTTGGTCCTGTTCCTGAGAATGTCCTAGCCTGAGGTTGCCTATGTATGATACTTACAGTAACCAGCCAATGCATGGGTAAACAACGTCTGGTTTAAATATCATTGTTTGTTTTTGCTGAACCATTATGTTAACCAAATGTAAAGTGTATGTGTAATTCACTGCATCTTAGCTGGTGTTATGGGATATGGTACTGACCTCCATCTGCCATGAATGTCCCCTACTGCTTGTTTCTCATCTGAGTGCTCATCTGGGTCAGAGCTTCTGTCTGTGGTACTGGACATTGTAGTCCCTAGACTGGGGCACCCTGGTGCAACTATTTTCTAAGTATTACATTGTGTAAGATGGTACTTGGAGTCAGTGTTTTGACAGATGTGGCAGGGTATATTGCAGGGCAACCCCAGATATATTCAGGCAACAGAACCATGATTTTAACAGTCCAGATACACATTTTGTGATATTTCTAGTCTGTTCAGTTGCAGTAATGTAACCTTGCTCAGTGGTTTGTATAGGTTTCTCATAGGAGTCATGAACCAAGGTTTTAGGGCAGATCCTGCATCTCCCACTAGATGGCCTTGTAGGAAGTTGCCTCTTTCAAACCTTAATTACAGATTATAGGTGTTCCACATGTTCCATGGAAAAAAGCTGACCCAAATATATTCATTTCCCTTGATCATAACGTCTTCACTAATTATATCTAAAATCTCCATTTTCTTCCCAATCTCATTTTCTTTCCCCTTATCTAAACCTGTGTCTTTTTCATTTCTCTGTTGCTAGTAGTACTTCTACTCACTTCCTGCTCACTGTTCCTAAGTCTATCATTAAGTATACTTCTAGAATGTTTATAGATATCACTTTCCATCAGGCTTCTAATAATTTTGTAGACGTTGGAAGCAGGCATTTACAGCATGTATTTATTTTGTTGTATGCCGTGCAACACTGCTTCAGCTTTTCTCCTCAGAACTCTGCTGAAAAGTTGTAGACATCTGCCCAGTCAGACCATCCCTGTAAACAAATGGGATAAATAAATAAATAAATTGCCTTGTTTGACAGAGTGATAACATTTTCTTTCCACATAACTCTTTCCCATTTAAAAAGGTGGGTCTTTTATTTTAATATGGGTGCAGTCTATGGCTTGCAATACCTCAGGGTAATGAGCCATGGCATGGAAATTTTGCATGGTGCTGACTGTCTCCTCTTGAGTACATGGAAACCAGATGTGTTCCCCCCACATGTTAAAGCACTGCATTGAGGAACTGATGGAGTCTTCTTGAAGCAGACACTTATGAAACTTTCATTATATTCCCTGCAGGCCCCTGAAAATTCCCTGTAGTTAAAATAATAACAAATACCTTAGTTTCCACTGGGATGGGTTCTTCATGATTCCCATGGGATATCTGATGAGGCCATCAGATATATACTTCCTGTATGGTGTCCCTCTCCACCTTGTAGAAGTTGACTATTTCTGTTTCTGTTTCATGTAGCCCAGAGTCGGTCAAGCCTTCAAGGTTGACATCTGGAAGTAGCAGGGGCAGTAATTTCTATGAGATCCTCTTGTAGATAGAGATTTACAATGGCTGTGACAACTCTAACAAATTTTAAAGTATTGCAGCATATGTTAGAATTCAGTGCTAAAGTGAGAGCTTCATGCTGGCTTGCCTTTTATACATTTCTGAATCACTCCAGTGTTTTTTTTTCTTCATTAGCATACAGCCCTGTTAATTATATGATCATTAAAATATTCGCAGCTAACCATTGTTTTCCAGCCTGCCATGACTTGTAGTGATGTTTCCAGAATTGCAACCTCTCTGCTCATCACTGCTAATCACTCACACAAGCTTAGCATAATGAGCAAACACTCATGAATTCTAGCCAATATGGTTTTATCTGTGGACAACGTGTAAAAGCTGAAAGACCATGATAGTGGTGCGTGAGATATTAATAAAGCTGGCACTGAGAACCTATCCAGATAAAACCAAATGAATTGGACATAATGGCATTTTAGAAGTGTCTTTCTATTCCAAAAATTTTCAATTTTAGGAACTGTTTTGTATATAATACAAAAGAGTAATTGCAATGGATATCACAATTAAAATTTAATTTTAAGTTATGCAGACGATATGAATTTATATGTACATAGTGTAGATAAATTTAAATAGATCATGATAGTGGTATAAGATGCATTAATGAAGCTGGGACTAAGAATCAGTCCTGGTAAAAGTCAAAGAGATGGATATGATAACACTTTAGAAGGAGCACCATTTTCTTCAAAAAAGTTTTCAACCCTATGATTCAGTTTTGGGGAAAAAAGTTAGTGTAAAGATATTTTGGTTAAAATGCAAGCTAGATTACAAAATGGGAGAATGTTTCCTATCTTATATGAAAAAATCATGTTATTAAAAGTGGTATTTTTCTATTGTGTGTATTTAGTACAGATGTAGTTACTTCCTGAAGCGGTAGAAATAGTTGTGATGGGGTTATTTTTTCTTTGAATATGGGGCAATAAAATAAATTGCATTAAAAGAGGAATATTATATCAGGATGAATAAAACAGTAGATTAAGAATGCTAATTGTGGTTCTACATTGTTATGCTATTTTCTTAATTGCATTTGCAAAAGTCAAAAACAATTCCTTCCCCCAAATACTCAGGGGAATATCATGGAGAATTAATGAAGATATGAAACAGTGACCTTTTAAAAATATTAAAAATAGATGCAGAAACATCAGAAATGTGTAATTTATTGTAAAATATCTGGAAAATAAGAAATAGTCTCCTTGGTTACTCCAGGGAATTTACAGTAAACACAATAAATGTGTTATATAAATATTTTTTTAAAGTAAGGATGGGATGTTGTAGAAAAATCAACGTTGACAGGCATTCAAAAAATTGTCAAAAGCATATTTTCCTGAAAAGATTTTTTTTTTGGAAGTTAACACATAAAAATAGCAATTAAGGTTGAAATGTTATATAAATGCTGTATTGAACAATTATGTTTGTGTGAAAATCTAGAAACTATTGAGCATGTCTTTTCAGAATGTGAGCAGGTAAAAAAATTGGCAGGCTTTTATTAAAATATGAATATTGCCTCAAGTGCTGATAAATTGTTTATGTACAGATTTATTGTATTATGGGATTAATGAGGAGAAGTTTAATTTTATATTCTGAAAAAAAATTTGGACAAAGAGATACAAATGTATGTTACAATAATTTATAGAATATTAAACAAATGTGCTCTGACATTTCCTATTGTATGATATCTGTAATAAGGTTATTGTATAATGTCATTTTGCTTGGCTGCTTGGCTGTGTAAATAAAATTAATCAAACTCTTACTGTTTTTCATAAGCGCATGTGATCTTTTATATCTAAGTTACCAGCAACTCTGGCAGATGGGACCTCATTTTAAAGTTTCTTTTGAAAGATGGCACACTCAGAGGAGCAGAACCTTGTAAGGCTGAGCTAGAATGCCAGTAAAGGAAAATAAATGCAAACCTCAAGGGTGGGAATAGAATCTATAGCCTTCAGGTCTTCCGGCAACAAGGTTCAGCATACTGTCTGTTAAGCCACTAATATTTGTAGAGGGATGGTGGATGCCAGGGACAATGCCATGATGATCTTTCTGTGGAGCATTGCTGTTTACATACCACCAATGTTAGCTTCCATTTGCACACTTGTAACAACTTATGAAATGCACATTGCTGACACAGTTGACCAAGAATGTTGTCAGGTCCAGATGAATGGAAGTCATGTTTGGCATGTACTGCTGGTGGCCTAATTAGCTCCAGCATCCATAGATGTGTATTCTGCCATGAGTCAGTATATTCAGCTTCATCATATTTCAATATCAGTTGGAAAGTCGTCATAGTCCAGGTCCCACTGACATAGCTGGTTCCTGTTAAAGGACATTGCTGCATCATGGACTTCAGCCATTATAGCAACTTAGTTTCAAATTTTCATGGTAGCATCCATTCCAGTACTCTCCGATCTTCCCTGGCTCTACGATTAGGGGAACATTGTATATGACAAATCCTGATGTGACATGCACACCCTACAGCATACATGGTTTACCCCCAGCAATTGACAATAATAATTAAAAAAAAAATCCTTCAATAACACATTAAAAAAATACACTTACTTGTTGGGAAGGCAAGAAAAAATCTATATGAAAAAAGGAGGCTATAATGACCTAACACCCAGGGAACTAAAACATCTACAGAAAGACATTACAATTAGATTAATAGCAATAATAATTTCAAATGAAGGGGTGGTATTTTTATAATGCATAGTTGTTAGGTCTTTTAAGTACTTTAATAAGAGATGGAAAGAGTGAGTCCATGCCTTTAAAACTGTTGATTATTAGTTAAATCTTGGCTCTTCATGCTATTGTGTTGTAGGATTTAGGAGAAACATTGTGGGGACAGATTTGGGTGGCTGTGGTGGTGCAGCGGTTAACATTGCTGCCTCACAGCAAGAGGTTCTCTGGTTTGATCCTTGGCTGGGGTGCCTTCTGTGCGGAGTCTGTATGTCCTCTCTGTGGTCACTTGGGTTTCCACCAGGTGCTCTGGTTTCCTCCCAAAGACATGTTTTAGGTGGACTGGACACTCTAAATTGGCCCTAGGCATGAGTGCATGCATGCATGTGCCTTCTGTGGAAGGTCGGGCACCAGGTTGGCAACTTGGCACTGTAAAACTCCACTGCCAATCATGACCAGACAGGCGATCTGCTGTGGTGATCCCTAACTGGGAAAAGCAGAAAGAAAAAGATTGTGGGGACAGTTTTAGAAAGTCAGTTATACCTGATGTATTGAGAGAACTTGGAAAAAATTGGAAACATGGGTGACAATATCAGGGCATGTAATACTTGAGGGAAGGACCACAGATACTGTCCCCAGATATGCAGTTAGACTGGTGGTTTGACAGGATAATAAATAGATGATTCTTTGGGGAAAATAGTGCAATAGTGCACAGTTGTATGTAGCAATTATAAAACATTACAGCAAGGAGATCTCCTCATTAGTTCTTCTCTCAAAATTTGCAATTTAGTGCTGTTCATTTATGCATAATATACATTTCTCATAAAGTATGTACTCACCTGCCCATACTTATGCATATGTTAAGGAGAGTACACAGTTATTCTTATCAGTCTTTTTGGTATCCTACACAGTACTTTTAGTCTGTTAGGAAATGCCTTCTCTAAATTACATGTACATTTCCTGCTATAATGTTTTCATTTCAGGCTATCATTTATTTAATTCTGCCTAATACCCAACATTGCATTGTTACTTAAATCGACAGTCATCCGGCTTTCCATTCTAATCTTTCACTCATCTTACAGCTATCCCCTGGATTTACGAAGCCCTTTATAGCATGCAGGATTAGTTTAAGAGCTATTTTTGGCAATACGGCCGATGTGTGATCCAGGAATGAGCTCCCGGGAAGTGCACGTGAGCTCTTAGGCTAATCCTGCATAGACCAACCTCCTGCATGCAAATTACCCTCATTTGCAGGTGAAAAGCATGCAAATGAAGGTAATATGTGATCCAGGAAGCTGGCAGCCATTCGTGCAGGACAAGAGCAGTGTGCAGAAATGTACTCGGTTAGTAACCGAGTACAGTTCTGCAATCTACAAAACGGAGCTATGACAGCTCCAAATAAAGGCTGCATATCATTGAGAAAGCATGCCAATGTCCAAGTAGAAGGCTATTGGCATTGCAAACTGTTAAAAAAAAATAATAAGCAACTTTTAATTTCCTTTTCACTGAACTCGCCTGGTTAAGCATAGGGCAGTGACGTGCAAACGGGATCAGGAGGAAAATAATAAAATAAACCTAAAATAAGCATTCTAATTGAAATCAGTATTCTGCCTTGCAAGTCAATGGCAGTCAGAAGACAACCTGTCCAGTGAGCAATGGTTGTTAAGGGGGGAGGCTCAGTTTTGGACATGTGACTATGCATTAGCAGGCAATCCTATGCAAATGAGGGAAGGGTAAGTGAATCACAGATTTTTCCCACGGTGTGAGGCAGGTCTCAAGAGTGTAAGAGTATAAATATCTGGGTGCAAGACTAGGATATAGGTGACATCATGGGGGGTGTCAGGCATACTGCAAGTGGATTGGAGACCTGTGGCTCGTGATTGCTCCTAGCTTAGCACAGCTAAGCTAGGGGTGTGTCTAAGCCTGCCTAGCACTCCCTACAAAGTGTAAGCAGGTGTGAGCGCTGTGCACTGGGTTGTACAGGAAGAAAAAGGAAGTTAAACCAGGAAAAAGCAGCTCTGTGCACATTTGAGCACTCTGTTTGTGCGGCACACCCCTGGGCTTAAACAGGGAGGCAGTGGGAAGGGAAAACAGCAATAAGAAGTTAATCAAGGAGAATTAGCTTAGCTGACACGTAAAATGTATCAGAATCAGCCAATTACACAGGAAGCAGACCAGCCCAGTCCAGCACACCACTATAAACTATGCAAACACCTTTCCCCCCTGTTTTTTCCAAAAACTCTGCACCACCGGTATATACAGCCGGGGTAATTTTACAAACAAAAGCAAGAGAAAAAATGTTAGGGGCTGCTTTTGCTATTATAAACCAGCATGTGCAAGAGGCTGAGGGTGGTGAGGATGTGAATGCTGCTGAGCAACCCACAGTGAGGAGACGGAGAAGAGTTTATAGACCCAGGTTAACCTACCGTGGGCTACATGAGCTGGAGATGGTGGAGCACTGTAGGGTGGACAGGGACCTCCTACATCATATTGTTGAGCTGTGCCGGCCATGCCTGACACACAGAACCAACAGAGGGGAACCCATCCCAGTGGATACCAAGGTATGTGTAGGCCTAAGAATACTAGCTACAGGTACCTTCCAAAGGCCAACTGGGGATATCATGGGGATCTCACAGGCATCAGCATCCAGGGTACTCCACCAGTTCCTGGATGCCATTTCAGTACATGTCGGTGAGCATGTATATTTCTCCATCACCAGTAAGGCATTGGCCAGAAATATGCATCTCTTTCACCAAATAGCAGAATACCCTGAGGTAGTGGGTGCAATAAACTGCATGCACATATGCATTAAAGTACCACCAGGTGAGCGGGGTAGGGTCTACATCAACCGCAAGGGCTTCCCCTCCATCAACTGCCAGGTCGTGTGCGATGCCTAAGGCATAATAATGAATGTGTGCACTGGCTGGCCTGGAAGCTACCATGATTCCCACATCTGGCATCTGATGCAGGTGTACCAGACATTTGCCAATGGGGACATCCCACACGGTCACCTAGTGGGGGATGCTGGATATGCACTGGAGCCATGGCTGATGACACCCATCAGAAATGCACACACACCCGAACAAGAACTCCATAATGAAGCACACGCACGAACACAAATAATAATAGAGCATGTGTTTGGGATGCTCAAGTCACGGTTCCAGTGCCTGGACACATCCGGTGGAGCCTTGCAATACTCACCAACTACATGTACCCAAATTGTCCTTGTATGTGCCATGCTACACAATATGATCCTGTGGAAACAGATGCAGCAGGAATAGTATGGGGTAGGGCCACATAGCCCCCCATCAGTGCCAATGCCTACACAGACACAGAGTGACTCTGAGGAGGAACAACCTGAGCCTGCCCCAGTAAGCAGAAGGAGGCATGTCCAGTATGCCCTGCCCTTGGCAAAGAGGCAATGCATAGCACATGCACTGACACAGTAGGACTCCAGGGAATGACACCTCACTCTGACTCACACATACAGTAAAAGGGATGCCAAACATGACACTACCTGTTCTCAACCATGTATAGGGAGTGTGCTATGTTCATCCAGCATAGGCATCCCTGCAGCACCACCCTCAATACTGGGACACCCACAAGGTAAGTGACTCACACATGCCAGTCAGAGGGGGTCACATACCCAACAACAGTCACAGCCAGCAGAATAGGTGTAGACAAACACAAACAAATGCTGTACTATGGCCTCTGAATGAGCACCATGGGTAACCCCTACCCCAGCCCTACACAGACAGACTAGAGCAGGCCAGCCAGCTGGATGTAAGTAGTGAAGGCTAGGAAGTCAGAAACTAATATGTAGGTAGTTAAATCTATGATCTGTAGTACACTGGTATTCCATTAACCAGCACAATAGTTAAGACTACAGACTGAAATGGTGTACCTGACATATGAATACAGTCCTAGAAACTGTGTAAAAGTGTAAGGTGTGCCCCACCATCCTATGTACACTTATAGTAACAATCAGGTGTGCCCCCCACCCCTGTGTAGAAATGTAGAAACAGTCAGGTGCCCCCCCCCCCACTATGCAGAAATGTAGCAACAGTCAATACCAAATGACTGATGTATACCCTGCAGACACAGCATGCTACCTGTTGGTGTACAACACAAAGTTCAGTACCGCAGTACAAACCACCTGGACATGATCCACACATGCAATATAGATGGCCATACTGGACATGCTCACACACTTAAACACAAGAAGGCCATGTTAGCAAACACCAGTGGACCAGACATATCTGGCAGTTGCAGTTCTCAGTGCCAACACGTCAGTATGCACCACTCCTGCCTTGCACACAAAGTGGATAGGAATACAGACATATATGTCAGGACAACACACTATAATAAGCCAAAGGTAGACGGACATAGATGTGTTGAAGATGGGACTGTAACAAGGAGCCATCTGGGCCTGTCCCACCCAGCACACAGCCAAAGGGCCCCAAACACATGAGGTGCAGGTGTCACTCACTGCAGATACTATCCACCAGTATCTGTCAGCATGATGGCGTGTTGCATGTGCCAGCTGTGCAACATGACTGTACAAGGAAGTTGTCACCTAGTAACTGTATACACGTACCTGTAACATATGACCCTGTGTGTGCCCGCATGGGGCATGTCAACCCCTACATGAATGGGTTATGGCCCATGCGCACACCGCCCTCCCCATAACAGTATCATGACAAGCCTGCTAAGGTCATCTAATGTGAAATACACCTTTGGGGGAGCTGTAGCTCAGTAATCCCCTTGGTGCATCCCATAACTGTGTACTGCTGTACTGATAAACTAGTTAGGTAGTAGTCCTAACCCCAGACTTGGCAACTGTGTGAGTGTGTGTATGTGTGCGTGTCTCTGTCTCTGCCTGTGTAAAGAGAAATGCTTTCTAGGCTACTCACACTCAGTACAGCTCATATACACAACACTGGCAAGGCTGCTGATGTCAAGCACCTAGAAATACACCTCTGGGGAAATCATAGCTCAGTAATCTCCATAGTGTGTCTTGTAACTACATACTGCTGTAGTGTGATTAAGAAGTTAAGTAGGTGTTCTAACCCCAGACCTGGCAACTGTGTGCTTGTGTGTGACTGTGTGTCTGTCTGACTGGGTAAAGAGCAATGCAAGGATGTTGATGTCACTCACCTAGAAATATTCCTCTGGGGAATTCATTGTCCAGTAAACTCCGTAGCACGTCCTGTAACTGTAGATTGCTGTTTGTGTGTTAAAGTAGTTAGGTAGGTGTTCTAACCCCAGACCTGGCAACTGTGTGCTTGTGTGTGTCTGACTGTGTAGAGAACAATGCTTTTTAGGCCACTCGCATCCCGTACAATGCACATACATGACTATGGCAAGGCTGCTGATGTCATTCACCTAGAAATACACCTCTGGGGAAGTCATAGCCTAGTAATCTCTGCAGCGTGTCTTGTAACTGCATACTGCTGTAGTATGATAAAGTAGTTAGGTAGGTGTTCTAACCCCATACCTAGCAACAGGGTGAATGTGTGTGTCTGACTGCGTAGAGAGCAATGCTTTTTATGCCACATATACCCCGTACAATACACATACTTGACTTTGGCAAGGCCGCTGATGTCACTCATCTAGAAATACATCTCTGGGGAAATCATGGCCCAGTAATCTCTGTAGCGTGTCCTGTAACTGCGCACTGTTGTAGTGTGATAAGTTAGTTAGGTAGGTGTTCTAACCCCAGTCTTGGCAATTGTGTGTCTGAATCTTTGTTTGTGACAGACAATGCTTTTTAAGTCACACACACTCCTTAGAATTCATATACCCAATGTTGGCAAGGCTGCTGATGTCACTCACTTAAAAATACATCTCTGGGAAAGGCATAGCCCAGTAATGTCTGTAGCGCAGCCTGTAACTGTATACTGCTGTATTGTGATTTAGAACTGTAATAGGGTTCCATCATCACCCATGGCAGTTCTGGATGTTTTGCATGTGTTTCAATGTCTGTGTATGGAGCAATGCATCATAGGCTACTCACATGCAGTAAAATTCAAATGCCCAGCGTTGCCAATTCTACTGATGTCATTCATTGTGAAATACTACTTTGGAGAGAAAGTTTCCTGTAATCCCTGTGGCGTGACCTATAACTGCTCCACACTGTAGTGTAATATAGACCTTGGCAGGGGTTCTATACTCACACATGACAGTTGTGCATGTTTTGTGTGTGTCTCACTGTTTGTGTAGGGAACAATACATTTTAAGCTAGTCACTCACAGTACAGGTGAAATGCCCTACCTTGGTAATCCTGCTGATGTCAGTCACTGTGAAATACACCTTTGGGAAAGAAGTACTCCAGTAATGTCTGTGGTGTGTATTATAACTGCGTAGTGCTGTAGTGTAATAAATGAGTTAAGTAGGGGTTCAACTCCAAGACATGACAGGGGTGTGTGTGTGTGTGTGTGTGTGTGTGTGTGTGTGCATGTGTGTGTATGACAGGGGTGTGTGTGTGTGTGTGTGTGTGTGTGTGTGTGCATGTGTGTGTAACTTGCATCCTGTGTAGAGGGTAGTGTGTTACACCTGTGGCCAATGTGGAGGGGGTTATGCTCATTACTTTTATGGAGGCCCTACTATATATCACAATGTCAACCATACAGGGATAACAGATGTAAATTAGCTGGGAGGCCGGGGTGCAAAGCCATACCCATACATGTGACATCAAGGCCATCCATTCCAAATTAGCAACTCCACTATTACCTAGAGCACACACTCAAACCATGTATCATATGCACACATATGCCTAGGCAACAGCCAAAATGTGGTTAATACACTGTATATTGGCCACTGATAGTAACTATGCAGTGATAGCAGTGGGCTACAGAGGGCATGTCACCCTGGCCATCTGTCCAATATGCACGTACATGCAGACAGTGCACCTCCACCATGTTCCCCAATGGACACCTGCACCACCTGTGGTGCCTCCACATATGACCCACAACGGGCATACAATGCGTGACAACATGCCCTGTATAGATAGATGACACTGACATCAGGGAATGCTGATGGCATGCTATCAATGTAGGGGAAGGATAAACCTGCTGCTCATTACCAGTTCCTGCCACAGGTGGGCAAGACTGGCACAACTGATGATAAGCTGTTTTCACAACATGGGACATACACCCCAGGTACAGTTCCTCATGTCACTGTGCATGCATGTGGGAGGTGTGCACATCCCAGACACCATCCATGTCATAGACTAAGGAACACATAAATGGCATGTGCTGTACAGCACTGGCCACATACAATAGTCACCAAGCTGACTGGACGGGGGATGCAATATCCACCTGTGTGGGCAACTGCAGTAACTACATCCCTGAGCCACAGTGCAGACCATTATCATGTAGCCTGATGCCATGGTATACCCATTGCCTACCCTTGTACATCCTGCTGGCACAGTTGACCACCACACACCCATGTAGACATGCACCCATGCATGTCAGAACTGGCACCCTGTCTGTACATGTGTGTGTGTGTGTGTGTGTGTGTGTGTGTGTGTGTGTGTGTCTGTGTGTGTGTGTGTGTGTGTGTGTGTGTGTGTGTGTGTGTGTGTGTGTGTTGTATGGTGCGTATGTCCACATCCACACTCTCTACAACCCCCCTGGGCATACTGAAGCATGCCGTCTGATGTCTGACATCTCCTCATACACATTGCCCATACGGCCTCCATATGACCAGTGTGGTGCATGTGATACCTGCACATTGATGTGCTGTGGCAATCTCACTACTGATGAGTTGCACTCCTGGCCCTGCCAAGTGTGTCAGTGTCCGTGCATCACTGTTTGAGTGTGCCTGTGCTGACGCTGGCACATGTTCATGCAGACAAGCACGTGTACGACACCTAACTTATATCTACCACATCCCTGTTGCAGATGTCACTCACCCTGACATATATGTTCTGAGTGCTCCACATCAGGTAACCCATGTGGTGCATCCAGTAACTGCATTGAACTGTGATAGCACTGCATAGTTGTCTGGGGTTTGATAACCTGTGCTGGTAGGTATGTTACACAAACATGCTTCAGTTTTACCCTCCCACACCTCCCTGACATGTATCTGCATCTGTCTGCCTCCCCCACTCCCTCTCTGGTGGATGTGGAGACCCACACCTGCCTTGCTTAGGCAGCAACATGTGTATGTTATGTGATGCTCATGATCAGCTGATGGCCTCTGCATGAATTTCAGCCCTCCCCTAGCTGATTGCATGTGGAACAGCTCTGGTAACAATCCCATAGCCAATTGCATGGAAACACACTCCAATACTTAGGAACATCATGGTGGTGTTGGGCCTTTGCAGTCACTGTGAGCAGGAACTAGATTTGATGTTTGGCAAACAGCATCCCAGATGGATTGGGGATTTACCTCTAACAACATACACTGTGGAAAGAGGGCAACCACCAGGAGGGGGATGTGCCTGACCTGACTACAGACTGTCTGTGCTGCCATACTGCATTTGGAATAATGTTTGTTTAACAGTGTTTGTCTGGATATGCCCGGCATACATGTCACAATACCTCCCATGTCAGTTCCATGTATATGAGGAATCCCCATCTCTAGGGTCATCTGCAGACTGGGCAGTGTTGTGCCTATGGTTTAATGTGTTAGCCACAGTGCATCAATCCGTGAAATGCAGAAGGTAGTGTGAGGATTGCAGTCTGTAGATGGTAAAGGCCGTGAGAGTTACTGACTTCATATCCCTCATAGGACATATGTTGCAACAAACCCTGTTACAATGGAAATTATATGAGGTTATCACAGTAACATGTCTATACTGGCTCTGTATATGTGTTGTTTCAGGTGTTAGCCACAGTGCATCAATCTGTGAAATGCAGAAGGTAGTGTGAGGATTGCAGTCTGTAGATGGTAAAGGCCGTGAGAGTTACTGACTTCATATCCCTCATAGGACATATGTTGCAATAAACCCTGTTACAATGGAAATTATATGAGGTTATCACAGTAACATGTCTATACTGGCTCTGTATATGTGTTGTTAGCCACACCTCTGTCAACCTTTGGACATATGGTGTGAATGAAGTGGTGCATATGTGCTGTACACCATAAATACTGTCATCATATCTGAAAACAAGCCAGTGATATATCAGATTGCTACACATATCATTTACAGTAGTTGTTATATTTTATGACATAAGCTGGACATTCTGTGGATGATTGTACAGTAATGAGGTCTGTGTAGTGATTGTGAATGTTGGCAGTGTGTGTATTGTTAATATGTACCTCAGCATGTGTACAGAATGTGGTAGATGCCTTTGCTCTACCTCCCCTTCTCTCAGATGTTACATGCTGCCCCACTGTATGGTACCATTTTGCCGTACATGTTTGTAGGGCCATACACACACATGTCCCATACCACAGACAGCCATCATGACAAACTGTGTAGCAGCCCAGTATATTAGGGTCATTATGTGAGTGGCACATATGAGGATGGTGTAGAACAGATAGTCCATATACTGTAATATTATGCTAGCTTACCATATGTGGCTGTGGCTGAGTTCACATTGGTTGTAGTTATGCACTGTCACACAGGTGTTTCTTACCCTGTGCTGTGACATGGCTGTTGAGCCTGCTATATATGCAGGTACATGTTCATTACCCTATACGAGAAGTAGACCAGTGTTGAGCCAGTCTGCCTGTAGCCTGCACAGTGCATTGTTACATGCCTAGCAGCTTAGTGTACTTAACCAGTGGGATGTTATGTGCAGATACTCACCAGATGCACTGCTGCTGGCCCTCCCTTAAATGTTATGTATGTCAGACAGAGCAGTGGGATGCTGTACAGATGTATGTCAATATCTAGTAGGTGGTATGTGTCCATGGCACCCCTGTACCAGCGGTCATTATGTGTCAGGCCAGACAGGAGTGTGTGAATCCAACACCTATGGTGTCAAATGTATACCAGTAGTTATGTGTTATACCCATCTACATGGCTGTCTACATCCATATTGTCAGGTCTGGTACACATATGGTGCACTAAGGGATCATGTGTATACCTCTGCACTGTGCAGGTTGTGTCCGAAGTTCCAATATAGTGGCCAATATCTCTGCTGCACTACATAGGGGCATTCCATGCTAGCAGCAGTACCTTATAATGATTTCCTTAGGATGTCTGTCAGTAGCCAATAGCACACATGTTATAAGCAGATGTCAGTATCCACACACACCATATCTGTGAAGATAATCCCAATGACAGTAGCAACAGTCTAGTAATATACATGCTATACATAGCTGTCATCTCCTTGCACTAATACTGTGGGACTGTAGGGGCTGGTGTACCACTACATTCCATGTCCAGGACATATGATGGAAATACATGTACATATAGTTATCCAGATAGCCATATATATATAATTACACATGTGTACTACATTGAATTACCACTGTCATGGCAACCACCAGCTATAACTCCCTACAGCATGTGGCCATGGTCCCTTTACATTTCCTGTGTGATGGACATCCATCCTGTGTGTGGGCATCAGTGATACAGGCAGCAGGTAGCAATACCTCTTACAGGAGAACCTGCACACTCAGAGTGGACACATATTTGTAGGAGGTTCAGGAATTATAGACAGACTGTAGGTAGAGTTGTATAATTCTTTGCATGGTACTCGTGTTACAGGGTGTGTGTGTGTACATACTAGTGTACCCTGGAATGCAGTCTGTCTGCATATCTCACTACTGTGGGCCTAACCTCTTGCTGGGCAGAGGTATCCCTATCATATGTTGTCTGTCCACCACACAGGTCCTGTGTCAGATATGACACTGGCAGTCTGTGTTGCGTGCTACCAGTACATGGCTACATCCATGTCTATATCTAACCTCAATTCCCTGGCAAAGGGTATGTTGCAGACTATCCTGTAACACCAGCATCTTGCTTAGTGTATGGCAACAGTGTTCCACATATGTGCCTGTGTTCCAGCCTCTGTCCTCCATCTACTTACCAAGCTGTGCACATATGTCATGCTGTTGGGGGTTGTTCTGTAGTGGGCTGTGAGTATATCACACTGTCATTGCTGCCATTAGTACACTGGTGTTGTATTCCCCACACATACAGTGGGGCTGGGGCCATATATGTGTGGGCATCACCTACACAATATGTGTGTGCCCTTATGCACTGCAGAGGCCAGTGTATGTAACAGTGGTATATGGTCTTGTCTTATTGAGTCCAAGTGGGGAGCACCATAAATGACCTATGCTGTTACAAATGTGAGGGCATCAGGGGTGAGCTGCCACAAAGTATGTGGATGTACAGTACCGTATACTCCACCTATATTGACATTACCTACATGACTTGAGGTACTGCAAGCCTACTGCCTCCTGCAATACAGACTGTTCTGTGCATTATGACTTGTTATGTTCCAGGTATAACCCACTTGATCACAAAATGTCTTTACCTCCTACGGAGTTTGTACAGAGTGTAGATAGAGGCTGCTGAACTACATACCTGCAGTACATACTGTTGATTGTGTGGTACCCTGAGGCCCAGTCTGTCAGGACTATTGCACATTCTGAAGGGCTTGGCTTGGACTGCAACAGTTGTGAACCTTTCCAGACTACTGTATAAGTGTAACTGTTTCACAGTTACAGTACACCATTTATATGGTTGTCAGTATTTGAACAGCTATATGATATGGCATATAAGACTGTTATGGTACACAATTAAAGGAGTCCCATTTCTGCAAACCTGTATGTGGTGTCTTTCCTGTGACCTTTCTATGGGTATATGTTGCAGGCAATGATTGACATTAGTATGTGTAGTCCATACAGTGTCCAGTTGTTCAGGTGTTAACTTTAGGCATACAGGCTGTTCCATATTGTGTGCACCTCCTACATATGTATCTTACTGTACATATATCTGCGTGTGTATGTGTAGTCACATGTGTATCTATATATATATATATATATATATATATATATATATATATATATATATATATATATCCACATCAGCATATATGTGTCTGTGTATCTGTATCCTGGTGACATGGACGGCTTCCACATATTACATGTCCTGTGGGAGGCAGACTGTACTTGGTAGTGTATTGCAGGACACAGGTGTTTGGCTGTGGGGGGAATGCCTATTCGTACATGACATATAGTATGTGGGGCCTCTCAACCCCGTTAACAGTGCATGTGGACATAGGTATATTTGTTAATCTGCAATTGCTATCTACATATGTATGGCCATATATTCCTATATAGATATATTTATCTGCTAACAGATATATAGGTATATGTGCATAGATGGTGATATACATGTATATAGAGTTATTAAAACAACATATATATTTGAATATATGCGTATCTGTACATATATGGGTATGTTGTATCTCTTAAGGTTGCACACGCAGACATCTAGATGTTGGTATACATTCTCTGCACTGTTGCGTGACAGGACTGGCTGATATGTTTCTGAAACATTGAATATCTGTATATCTGTCATAGCTTAGTGGTACATCGGTTTGTCTAGTGTGTGCAGGGTCCTTGGTTTGAGCCTTGCAAAAGTTGTTTAATTTGTTGCTTGCCAGAACATGGCTCATTGGATAGAGAGTGATTAAGGCACCGTAAAGCAATTGTAAGCAGGTTTGTGTGTTCTGCCCAGCAACAAAATAAACAGATCTTGCAAGGCTCATAACCAGGACCCTGCACATCATAGACAAAGTGATTTACCACTAAGCCATGGCAGATATGCATAATCGTGATGTTTCCACATACATATCATCCAGCCCAGGTATACAACACTACAGGGAATGTATTTCACCATGTAGATGTATTTGTGTGTGTATGTATATTCATCATTAAATGGATATAACATATCTATATATGTAGATATAGGTATAGACATATCTATATACATATGCATACATATATATATATATATATATATATATATATATATATATATATATATATATATATATATATGCCAATAAATACATATATACATAGATACGCATACAGCCATCGATATATATGTATATATCGACATGTCTACATAGAGACAGCACTAGGAATGCATATATGTCAGCATATAGAGAACTCAGCACAGCTCCTCGTGGTATCCAGCAGAGTTCCTAGAGCAGCAGAGACCAGAAAAAGCAACTTTCCAGATTTTAAGTATTTTTTCTTGCATTTTTCGACCATTTGTGTTTTTTGACGACTGTTTCTGTCTATTTTATAGTGGTATTACCTGTTTTTCCTGTTTTTATAAGCTTTAATTGTTGGTTGCACTTCTTAGTTTAAGTTTGCTTAAAAGTTAAACTACAGGCTAATACATTCAAGTGTACTAGCTTTTGATAGCATTTAGTCGAAAAGCAAAGCATTTATTGTGTTTTCTGTTCTGTCTGTGAAAAAAATAAAAAAAAAACAAAAAAAATATTCTTGTTCTCCTAACTTTCCTGGCTAGTTGTTCCAGTGATCAGGTTTTGCTGATCCCTGGGCTTTGTCTTGGTTCCTGTACTTCTCCATTTTCTTTGTTTGGTCAGGGGGAAGTTTCTTCACTCACCAGTGGGAGTGGGGAGTACTGAGCTGCCTGCTTGTCCTCAGAGGAGTGGTTTAAGACAGTAACTTGTAATTCAGTGGCCATTTTGGGTCATTTCCTGCCTTTTCCAGCCCCCTGCTATAAAGCACACTTCAGCGTGCTTTAGCGTGATTTAGCGCGATTTAGCGCGATTTAGCACGGAGTTGCCACTAGAGCTGCATCGGGCAGTGCCGGTTTAACAAGGTTAAACTTTTTCTGGCTCCATAAAGTTTGTTCTTCATTTTTTCCCTTAGAACTGCTCTACTAGTAACCTAAATAGTATATCCCTTAACTAAAAAGTGCAGCACTTGTTCCTAAAAGTTTTTTTTTTTCAAAATAAAAAAGCTCAGCACTTGTCTTAAAAGCATCTTCCTTGCAGGTTAAGCACTTCTATATTATATAAAGTCCCTCACTTGCAAAATCCCCCCAGGAGTACCCACTTCCTTACTAAGTCCTCTCTTATTCAGTCTCATACCTAACTCCGTAATTTTTCTAGCATGTCGAAGGGCCAGATGCTGGTGTCCTCTCCTGCCCAGTTGGTGAATCTGGGAATATTGAGGCAATGTTACAATTGCCTCATGTACACAGACAACCCTCTCCTCCTCCCACATAACACAAATACTTGCGAGAGATGCAGCTATTTAGCCAAACTGGAGGCTGAGCTCTCTCAACTCAGGACTGGCAAGACCAGACAGGAGGAGAAGGCAAATACACACACCACAAAACCAGCCTCACATAATGCTACCACACCACTGAATCAAACACATAAACACACAAAGACTTACTCGGAGGCTCTGAGTAAAAATTTACCTAAACAGCAGAGGCCTCCAAAGCAGACACCCAAGAAACTGCTACCTCAAGACACCCCACAAGCAACACATAAACCACAAAATCAGTGTGCAAAGCAGTCACAGCCCTTAAGGCCAAATACAAAACCAAACATGCTTATCATAGGTGACTCCATAGTCAGACACACTGACGTCCCACTCACCAGGCTGAACAAGGAGAGGGTCACAGTAAGCTGCCTATCGGGCACTAGAATCCGCCACATAACACAAGCACTCTGGTCACTCCACAGCAAGTACAAATATGACACAGTCATTGTCCATGCTGGTGTGAACGACCTGAGACATACCTCCCTGGACTACATGAAAAGAGACATAGAGGAGCTCTCTGATTATGTAGCCCAGGCAGGTATGACCCTGACCCTGAGCAGTATCCTTCCTTCACCAAGAATGATGCCACAATATAGAGACAAGATGATCAGCTTTAACAATTGGCTTAATTTCTGGTGTCATTCAAAGGGGATCCAGTGTCTGTCTGCCTGGGATGACATGCTTGACAAGCCACGCTGCTTCAAGGGATGGCTTGCACCTGTCACTCCGGGATTCCGGATATTGGCTAAGGCTCTTGCCACCCCTATAGTGCCTTTTTTAGGCAAGGCTCAAATTCTAAACCTACCACCCTAGAAAACAAAAATGGGAAGAAACTGAGGGTAATGCTGCTCAATGCCAGAAGTCTAAATCTCAAAATGCACGCACTCGAGGCCCTTCTCAGTATGGAGAACATCGATGTCTGTGCTGTAACTGAAACCTGGTTCAGGGCTCCTGAGAGCACCCCGGCACTATCAGGTTTTACCTCATATCATGTGTTCCGGCCCCAAATCCCAGTCCACACCACAAAAGGAGGGGGTGTATCCATATTCATAAAGGAAACCCACACCTCCAGGTTGGTGGCAATGCACGAAGCTTCGGAAACCATCCAGGTGCAACTAACCGTAGGCAAAACTGCTCTACAATTTGTAGCATGCTACAGGCCACCATCTCAAACTCAGGAACCACACACAGCCTTCCTGAAGACACTGGAGGGTATAAATGCATCTCCAAACACCATCATATTGGGTGACTTCAACTACCCGAATATAGACTGGGAACATTACTCAAGCCCTAATTTTCTAGCCCAACGGTTCCTGGAGTTCATAAATTCAAATGCCATGGAACAATTAGTCACTGTTCCCACGAGAGAAGAAAATATACTAGATCTCATTATCACAAACATGGGGACAAAATGCTCCACACCCGAAGTATATCCCTCATTGGTGAGATCTGATCATAAACTAATCTCACTGGAAATCCACATCCCGCCCCCATCCCAAACAAAAAAGACCACAGTGAAGAACTTCTCTAAAGCAAACTTCACACTACTCGGGACTGGTGTGGTATCCTTCAAGGCCCATGAGCCAATGGAAACCACAACCCAAGCTGCGGAAGCCCTTACAAATGCCTTCTATGAACACCTCCAGGACTGCATGGACCAGGCAATCCCAAATAAAACCAAGACTCTTCCCTCCAAGGGCAAACGTCCAGTCTGGTGGACCCCAGCCATTAACAAACTTTACAATAAGAGGAGGAAGCTATTACATGATAGAACAAAATCCATAAAAGGAAAGTCACCCCTGATCATTATTAGTAAAAAAATACGAGCACTCATAAAATCAACTAAGGCTGATTTTGAGAGAAAAATTGCCATGGATTCAAAAGACAATCATAAGGCCTTTTTCAGCTATGTTAGGAACCTGGGTGGAAACTCCCAGATATGCTCAGAATTAATCCAAAATGATACAAAAATCACTGAACCCACAGACATTGCCAACATACTGGCAGACAGGTTCAGTGCAAACTTCACCCCCTCTCCCCCCCTAAAGGAGAGATAACTATCCCAGCGGAGTGTAGCCTCCCAGACATCTCAAGTGCACAGGTGAAAGCTGCTCTCTCTAAAACTAAAAACACAGCATCAATGGGACCGGATGGTGTCCCCAGCTGTGTGCTACACGAGCTCAATGAGGAACTAAACCCGAACATAAGGCAGCTGTTTAATCTCAGCCTTACCCACAGGATACGTGCCCAAGGAGTGGCGTACGGCAACTGTGGTCCCACTCCACAAAGGCGGTGCCTCTACGGACCCTGGTAATTACCACCCCATAAGCTTAACAAGTCTGGTCTGCAAAGCTATGGAGATGATCATAATGGAGCTCATAAACAAAGATATAGGGGACTTGCAGACATTGGACCCGACCCAGTTTGGCTTCGTCAAGGGCAGATCATGCCTTTTGAACTTGGTCGACTTCTTCGAAACAGTCACCAAGGCCATTGATGAGGGAAAGGAAGTCCATACAGCCTACCTTGACCTTGCAAAGGCATTCGACACAATTCCCCACTCGGGTATTGTAGAAAAACTTACCAGCTTAAATGTAAACCCATATGTCACAAGATGGGTTGCAAACTGGCTTAAGGACAGAACCCACAGGGTTAGAGTTGCTGGCGCTATGTCAGACTCCAAGCCAGTCACAAGTGGTGTCCCACAGGGCTCGGTCCTTGGCCCCTATTGTTCGGCATCTACTTCTCAGAAGTACAGGCCAACATGGGAGGACTTTGGCTGACAAAGTTTGCAGACGACTGCAAACTGGGCGCCATAGTGGAAAGTGCATCGGACACGGATATCCTTCAGAGGGGACTCACGGAAACAGATTGCTGGTGCCAGAGCCATGGCCTGAAGTTACACACCAAAAAATGTATAGTCATACCCTTCGGGAAAAACAAGGTAACCCCAAGCTACCATATAGGTGGCAATCCACTAAGCACAGAAGAGGTTATCAGGGACCTGGGGACCCAGGTTGACAGTGGCCTTTCTTTTGACACTCACGTTGCTAAAGTGGTTAGAAAGACCTTCTACATTGCCCACCTGATCATGAAGGGATTCACATCCAGATCTAGTGAGGTCATTGTTCCCCTGTACTCTTCACTTATCAGACCAATGATCGAGTACAATGCCCCATTCGGGATGTATCTCACCCGACATCTGCAGCAATTGGAGAGACCCCAAAAGTTCCTCACCAATAGGATAAAGGGACTCAAAATCTGTCATATGCTGCCAAATTGAAGAAACTCCAGCTCTATTCAGTCACATACTGTCTGCTCAGAGGTGACATGTGCCTGACATACAAGGCCATGTCCAACCCGGAATTGATGGACATGCTCCACCTCAAAAAATCCAAATCCACCAGAACCACTAGATCAAGCGACTTAAACCTTAGCATGGATATAAATAGGACGTGCTGGAGGGATAGATTTATCACTCAGAGACTCCCTATGCTGTGGAATAAAATCCCGGTCCATGTTAGGCAGAGCACCTCGCTGGCTCTGTTCAAGAGAAATCTTGACCTGTGGATGGGAGATCGTAGGTTTACCCGGGAATCATCTCTGGGTCACTGCTGGACAGAGGCACAACAAACTAATGGGCACAGTATTTTTCTATATAAGGGGTGGCGTAAGCCACAAAACTTTGGGCTAGGCTTATAAATGCCTTAGGGCAGATAGCCTAGTATAAACCTATGAACCTATGAACCTATATATATATGGCTCACCTTTCAAAGGGAAAAGTCCATGTGTCTGGAAGCTGGAAGGCCTAAAGTATGTTCTCAACATTGCACAATCTTGCAATACATGCATCAAATGTGCAATGAGAGAATGTCACTATGCATTCACTCATTGCAGATTAGGCAATTTGGTTGCGGATGCCACTATAGTGGGGATGGGGAATAATTGCCTATCCCCACTGTAGTGCACACTAGGAGTTTGTATATCACAGTAGGGGGATTGTGGGGGACCCAGCCACCCAGAGGGGGAGTGCAGGGAGTCATGTCTGCCACCATTACGATATGTATTCCAACTTGCAGTTCAAGAGTCAGCGAAGGTGCCTTTAGAACTGCAGTTCTCTTAACTGTGGTGCAGTAAGAAATGAAAGGTTAGTCCTTTCGGTTTGCAGAAAGGGCTGTTTGAAGGAATGATTGTCCCCCTGTCAAAGGTGAACACATATATATCAATATAGGTATATATGGACATACATCTGTAGCTGAAACTGAGAAAGTAACCGCAACATATATGTCCACATCATTCATTGATGAGTTTGAGAGACCCAAACAACATACATCTGGCATGGATAGGTATTCCCTCCCAGCCAAATATGTCTGGCCTGCAATACAATGCCGACTTTAGCTGATCCCATAAGCAGGACCCTACATGACATGTACATGCTAACAGTACTCCATCCCACCTGTTGGATGTAAGGCTGGCATTACTAACATATCATGCAGTACAGTCAAGTGATATTTCATGCTTGTGGGAACCCCCTGGGCAGGTGCAGTAAGTAGCTGGGATCACTCATACAATCCAATAGCCCTACACCTGACAATGGATTCACCAATGTTGGCAGGGATATCCACAAACCCACCATGTCAGCTGGGAACTACCACCCAGTAGCCTGATGACCATGGTCTGCAGGGACATGGAACATACCAGCAATGAACACAAGGCCAATGTCACTGGTTATCTCAATGCATGGGACCCCGCCAATGTTGGACTTGTCAAAGGCAGAGAATACAACCTAAACTTGGTATAACTCCTTAACCCAATCATGACAGGTGTAGATGAGGGTTAGGAGGTGCACAATGCCTATGTAGACCATAGCAGGCTTTTGTACACCATCCCGCTTGTAGGAATGTGTGTAGTTGTTACAGGATCTACTTCCTTTCACAGGATATGTTTCCACCAGGACTGCTTGTCATATGCCAACATACCACAGGTGCCATCCCATGGGCATACAGTCCTTCACAGGTCATAGATGTGTCAATGCCCTCCTCCACACTGTTGAGGTGTGCAGCACTACAGGGGTTGCTATAACTCACTGGGTGTGGCTGCTGTGGAGATGACTGCCATAATTGCAGTTAGTATTGCATCTATCCCCCCACACAGCCATCTGTAGTACTGTACAGTGTATGCAATCAGGTTGTTGTTGTTTATACCATTCACAATAGTTGAGCACCTCACACCCTCCTAAGGTTAGGGCTATGCCACCGGCATTGGCACACACATGTTACTTAGTTGAGGAGCGCAGTAGAGTGGGGAGAGGGACATACACCCTGCTGTTAGCATGTTCAATGTCATCCACATTGCAGACTGCATATAAAGAACTGTGTGGTTGTGCCTATCTTGTCTTGGTGGGATTACATGTGAAAAAGATGTGTTACCTGCATGGGGACATACCTCCATGTGTATAGTCCTGTACCTGTACTGCATCCTAACCAAAGGCACTGTGTGTTGTACCCAGCCATGGCATGTGTACCACCCACTACACATATTGGTGTGCACTGTTGAAGGCCTGCTGACACCACTACACTCATCAGCCATGTGACTCATGGAAAAATGAAACACAATCACAACAGATACTGGTGACAATAATACAACATTGTTAATTACAGCTATGATACATCATGCCTGTGCAGCTACACCTTCCAAGATATTAGCATTTCACTTTACTGCTGACAACATGCTACACATCATTCCATTGCTACACTGTTGTACAGTCTCCCTGTGCATCAGAACTGTGTTAGCCTGTCCCTGCATTGATGTTACAGATGTCAGGGAGTGGCACAGGTATCATCATATGCACAGGGTGTATTGTTGGTTTGCCAGAGGCCTAGGCTGAGCCATGCCATTGACAACATGTGTGTGTGTGTGTGTGTGTGTGTGTGTGTGTGTGTGTGTGTGTGTGTGTGTGTGTGTGTGTGTGTGTGTGTGTGTGTGTGTATGAGGGGGTTGAATATTGCTCTGGACCAAAGGTGATGTTGTGTGTGCAGGTATGTAGTTGCCCTAGGTTCGTTGTTTATGTGTGTGTGTCTACATGTACACATTTCCTCCATGTGCCTGCCCTATACAGGGAATTGTGGGACAGCTGCAGACTGTACCTGGCAGGGTTTGCAGTTCACCATCTCCATCCACGGACATGGGACCTGTGCCTGGCAGGGGTGCTACAGGCCGTATCAAGTACAGAGCCAGACTGAGTACTGTCCCCCGAGTTTGACAGATGTCCACTGGATCCAGGTCCCTCCTGGGACTGGCCAGAACCACGTGCATGTGGTCTGCTATGATGGGCTGTGGACAGCCCACCCTACAGTGCTGGGGCTGGTACTGCCACTACAAGAGCGGCTGTAACTGGTTGGACATCCAAGGTGACCTCCAGCTGCTGGTGTTGCAGGCATATGTGCACATGGCCATCGCAACTGTCCCTCCCTGTCCTGATGCATGGACATGACATTGTGGATGAGATCCAATGTCTCATCCCATCGTCTATCCATGACCTTGGTGTAATTGCGGATGGCACCTGCTAGGTCATGGATGCTGTCAGTTACAGAGGTGTGATGAGCCCTCTGCACCCTTAGACCCTGCTGGTGTACCATTCCATTTGTGCCTTTGCCTCCATGACAGTCTGGAGCATGCGTGTGGTTGAAATAGATGTGGCACATCTGCCAGGGGCATGATGACCAGCAGTGCTCCTATGAGCACCCCTACACATCTGTCAATGTGATACCTTGCCAGACATCTGGCTATGGCTGCTGTGTCCTGACACACGTGCCATAGATACCGCACTGTCCTGGCCCATGCCAACCATAGGCTGTCCCTCAGCTAGGGCCAATGGTGATGAGGTGTGTAGAGGCAGTGTCACTGTGTGTAGATGGTGTGGATACATGTGGGTAGTCAATTGGTGGTCCAGTGGCAGCCTCTGATAACCCTTCCTGTGCCTCAACACACCTATCTTCATGGTCACTGTCTGTATCTGTGACATCAGATTCCCTGTGGGGGGGGAACCTAGCCCCACATCGCCACCTGTGAGGGGAAAACAGGTAACAGACTGTAAGACCTGTACAACACCGCTAAACAGTAAATACACATGCACACACACACACACACACACACACACACACACACACACACACACACACACACACACACACACGTGCAGACATGGCCACACACACAGACATACACACATGCAGTCAGCATACATGGCAACCCATACACTCCACCAGACAGCATCTACAGACAGCTCCCGCAACCCCATAACACACACAATAGCAGGTGATGGTGCAGTACAGTATCACACACATACTTGTAATTACACACGTCAACATCCAGGACATGTGGGGCTCAACATCATGCAGTGCAACTGTAGTCAATCCCCATTATCAACATTATACATGACTGTGATGCATGGCTTCTGTTTGCAGGTGATATCCCTCCCCCTGGAACCGACTGCACCCATGTCCGCAGCATTGCTGTGCATCTGTTCAGCACCATGGCATGTACTGTGCACCATACCTCACGGGTGTACACACCATTGCAGGATGTGTCTCTGTGTGTTAGGTCTGTTTCTGCTGCTGCTCACAGCCTCTGTGTGTTCCTGGATCACATATGGACACATGTGTTCAGTGAATGCTTAATGTGTATTCACATATGTCATCATCGGTGGTGCATGTATGAGTGGTAGACTACCATTAGACCACCAACAGAAACAATACATTGTACCTATGGTAAGTGTAGAGACCATTATTGACCATGATTGGGCCCTGGCTGATGTTGCCTGTGGTACACATAGGTTCATAGGTGAGTACTGGTCTATTGGTTCTGGGGCCTACATAAGCCTAGCCACAGGGGTTCCCTGTCATGCACCACCCACTAATGATATTCCTCTGTGCCCCTGTCAGGCTGTGGCACTGACATACTACCCAGGGTGTATTCCCATTCCCCATCCAATTGCCAAGTATTTCTGTCAATAGGGACAATGAGTAGCATTGCCTGACATATGGGTAGTCCGTTCTAGAGTGTGGGGATTCCCAAGGACAGGGCTCTATTCCTCCAGTATGTTCTGTGTAATGTGTTGATTAGGTTTAGGACACTGGAGCATGTGTTAGCAGAGGGAGTGGGATGTCATTATATGTAGCATGTTCAACTGCTCTGTGTATGACATATATGTGTATGTTGGACAGATGTCAGCTGTGCCTGGGCAATGTGCACTGGAGTGTAGCCACAGTTGTCTGAGATGGACTGTGCATTGCATGTGTTTGAGGCTGGTAATCCCATTAGTGAGGTGTGTGCTGTCAGTGCACATGTACAGCATGCATTATGGGTAGGTGTGTTAGATGTGTACATGGCCTACACCTTAGCTATGACATGCACAGTGAATTACCAAGCATAACCTTAAACCATACTCAACTGCATCTGGCTGCTGATTTGCTGGTATCCCAGAGCTACCTACATTGACATGGGATAGAGTTGATGCCAGTGGCCACAGCTGTGACATTGCTACAGGGTGGCTGCAATATTACAGTACAACAACAGCTGAAGTCCACAGTACTACAGTGTATGCATTACTGCTTATTGGTATTACACAGCAACATACCCCACATTTCACATATGCATGGTCTACCTGTACAGATGCATACACTACAGTAGTCTACTGATATGCCCTGGAAACTTAACTGCATGCTCAATGTGTGGTGTGTGAGTAGCACCCACCTCCATGACTGTATAAGTCTGGAGCTTTTGTGGGCAGGCAGGTGCTACCAGGCTGATGAGCAGCTGCTCCACACTGGTGAGGGGGGATGGATGCTATGCACCCCCCCCCCGTTGCAAGGTGGTCACCCCGCATGGCAGCGGCATGATGATGTACTTACCGGAGCAGGTCACTACAACGGTGGCAGATCTGCTCATAAGTACGGCTGTGCATCCCCACCTTATTCACCCTGTGGACCACATCAGTCCACATGGCTGGTATCTCCTGCTGGTCCATGCATGTCCGTGAGAACAACAGCTGATTGTTGTGGATGATGCTGGTGATGATGATCTCCTCCTCAGCGGCACTGAAGGCAGGGTTCCTCGGGTGTGCCATACTCCCTGAAAGACAAAATGATGGAAATATGTCTGAGCAACCCATATGTCAAGTTTACCATAATACAATACATATATCAGTCTCCCGCCACCATATCAGCTCTAACATAATGTTCACACTATGCTAGTGGTATGTGTCCAGTATGTGTACCATTGGGCCATATATTATATTGTACAACACTTTCTGCTATGTGGTTATAAACATGCTCCCTGTGGGGACACTAGAGCTGCAGGGCTGTCACAGGGTATTTCACATGCATATCATTGTCAATGCCACTATGTTTCCACATATGCATGTGGTAGGCCTGTTATGTGATTGCTACACATCTGACATTTTGTAGTATTGGAGATATCCATGCATGCTGTTGGACATGTTCTGGGATTGTGTAGACTATTACAGCCCACATATGTTCCATGACAGTTACACACCAGTATGTGTAGGGGTTATTTGCCAGTAGGAACACCACTCCAACCTAATGTGCACATGTTACCAGTCCACATCACATCTGTGGCCCACCATGGAACCTCATTATCTATTGTTCCATTACTACCTTCATGTTGAACCACCTCAGGGGATGGTGTTCACCCCCCCATGGAGCACACACAGACATGTGTCTGTCACCCAGTTAGGTTGCGAGTATTGGGCATAGGGAGCACCACAGAGACATGGGGTATGTACAACATCACCTGGAGGCACGCAGTACACAAACACAAGGTTCAAAATGCATGTCCCTCCTGCCCAGCGCACAGCCCAGGCACCATTACGTCCAAGTAGATGTTGTTGTGACTGTCCATGGGTGGGCACCATGTTCCCTTTGTTCCCATGTGGGGGCTCAATGGCCTCCACATTCCAAATCTAACTACCCGTCCACAGTGTTTAACCACCGCATGTGTCATATACCAGCCCTGTATGCTGTCTTGTTTGTCAGTCAGTCAGACCTACATGCCAATATGTGCCTAATACCCTTCACCAACATATATATCCCACCATCTCATACAATTCATAGGTTCATAGGTTCATACTAGGCTATCTGCCCTATGGCATTTATAAGCCTAGCCAGAGTGTGTTTGGCTTTCGCCACCCATTTTAAATTAAATTTGCTATGCGTTTTTTGAGGTTAGTATACTGTGCCCCTGTCTAACAGTGACACAGAAGTGATAGCCAGGGTAAACCTATGATCTCCCATCCACTCATCAAGATTCCTCTTGAAGAGAGTCAATGTGGGACTCTGCCTAACCTGGACTGGGATTTTATTCCAGAGTGAAGGGAGCCTCTGGGTTATGAATCTGTCCCTCCAGCATGTCCTATTTATTTCAGTGCTGAGGTTCAAGTCTCTCAAGCACATATCTCGATGGGATTTGGATTTTCTGAGGTGCAGCATGTCCATTAATTCTGGGTTGGACATGGCTTTATACGTCAGGCACAGATCACCTCTGAGCAGGCGGTATGCCACTGAGTAGAGCTGGAGTTTTTTAACCGGGCAGCATATGGCATCTGTTTGAGCCCTTTGATCCTCTTGGTGAGGTACTTTTGGGGTCTTTCCAGTTACTGCAGGTGTCTGGTAAGGTACATCCCAAAAGGGCATTGTACTCAATTATGGGCCTGATGAGGATGAGTAAAGAGGTGCGATGACCTCCCTGATCTAGATGTGAATCCCTTCATGATTAGGTGGGCTATATAAAATGTTTTTCTAACCACTTTGGCCACGTGGTTGTCAAATGAGAGATTGCTATCAACTTGGGTCCCCAGGTCCCTAATGACTTCTTCTGTACTTAATGGATTACCACCTATGTGGTAATTTGTGGGCACTATTTTTGCCAAAGGGATGACTATACACTTTTTGGCGTTTAGCTTGAGGCCATGGCTCTGGCACCAGTTGTCTGTTTCTATGAGGCCCTTTTGGAGGATGCTTGTGTCGGCTGGAGAGTTGATTATGGCACCCAGTTTGCAGTCATCTGCGAACTTGGTCAGCCACAATCCTTCTGTGTTGGCCTGTACCGCCGAAATATATACCGAACAAGAGAGGTCCCAGGACTGAGCCTTGTGGGACGCCACTTGTAACTGGTTTGGAGTCTGACATGGCTCCAGCAATTCTAACCATGTGGGTTCTGTCCTTGAGCCAGTTTGCAACCCATCTAGTGACATAGGGGTTTATATTTAAGCTGGTGAGCTTATCTATAATGCCCGAGTGGGATTGTATCGAAGGCTTTGCGAGGTCCAGGTAGGCTGTGTGGACCACCTTCCCCTCGTCAATGGCCTTGGTGACTGTTTCAAAGAAATCAACCAGGTTTAAGAGGCAGGATCTGCCCTTAACAAAGCCAAACTGGGTAGGATCCAGTGTCTGTAGGTCCCCAATATCTTTATTTATGAGGTCCATGATGATCCTTTCCATAGCTTTGCAGACCAAGCTAGTCAGGCTTATGGGGTGATAGTTTCCAGGATCCGTTGAGGCACCACCTTTGTGGAGAGGGACCACTGTTGCTGCACGCCACTCTTTGGGTACATATCCTGTAGTAAGGCTAAGATTGAACAGTAGTTTTATGTTTGGGTTTAGCTCTTCTTGAGTTCATGTAGGGCGCAGCCCGGGACACCATCTGGTCCCATTGATGCTGTGTTTTTGCTTTGGAGGGCGGCTCTTACCTGAGCATCTGAGATGTCAGGGGCAGCACTCTGTTGGGATAGATATTTGCCCTTTGGTGGGGAGAGGGAGAAGTTTGCACTGAACCTGTCAGCTAGGATGTTGGCAATGTCTGTGGGCTCGGTGTATTTTTTGTCATTTTGGACTAATTCTGAGCATATCTGGGAATTCCCACCCAGGTTCCTAACATAACTAAAGAAAGCCTTGTGATTATCCTTAGTGTCCTGTGCAATTTTTCTCTCGAAGCTGGCCTTAGACGATTTTATGAGTGCCCGTAGTTTTTTGCTAATACTGATCAGAGATGCCTTCCCTTTTTGGGATTTTGCTCTATCATGTAGTAGCTTCCTCCTTCTATTGTATAGTTTGTTTATGGCTGGGGTCCACCAGACAGGACATTTCTGCCTTTGGAGGATTGGGTCTTGATTTTATTTGGGATTGCATGATCCATGCATTCCTGAAGGTGTTCATAGAATGCGTTTATAAAGGATTCTGCGGTCTGGGCTGTATTTTCCACAGGCCCGGGGGCTTTGAAGGATTTCGCCTCGGTTTTGAGGAGTGTGAAATTTGCTTTAGAGAAGTGTTTCACTGTGGTTTTCTGGGCAGGGGGTGGGGTCGGGATGTGAATATCCACTGAGATTAGTTTATGGTCTGATCTTACCAGTGAGGGATACACTTCTGGTCTGGAGCATAGTGTCCCCATGTTGGTGATGATCAGGTCCAGTATGTTTTCCCCTCTTGTGGGAGTGGTAACAAGTTGTTCCATAGCATTTGAGTTTATAAATTCTAGGAACCTTTGGGCTAGGGTGTTGGAGCTAGAGTAATGCTCCCATTCTATGTTTGGGTAGTTGAAGTCGCCCAATATAATGGTGTTTGGAGAGACCTTCATATTTTCCAGTATTCTCAGGAAGGCCAAGTGGGGTTCCTGTGTTTGGGAGGTGGTCTGTAGCAGGCTATAAACTGGAAGGCAGTTTTACCCACAGTTAGTTGCACATGGATAGTCTCTGCTGCTTCGTGCTGTGCCACCAACCTGGAGGTGTGGGTATCTTTGACGAATATTGATACTCCCCCTCCTTTTGTGGTTCGGTCCAAGTTTTGGGGGCGAAAAGTATGGTATGAGGTATAACCTGGTAGTGCTGGGGTGCTCGGAAGCCTTGAACCAGGTTTCTGTTACTGCACAGATATCGATGTTCTCCATGCTAAGGAGAGTTTCGAGTGCATGCATCTTGAGGTTTAGACTTCTGGCGTTGAGTAGCATTACTCTTAGTTTCTTATCCCTTGTGATACCTATGGAGGTGGGTTTGTCTTTTGAGCCTTGCCTAAAAAAGGCACTATGGGGGTAGCAAGAGCCTTTGCCAATATCAAAGCCCAGGGTGACAGTTGCAAGCCATCCCTAGCGAAGCATCGTGGCTTGTTGAGCATGTCATCCCAGGCTGACAGGCATTGTATCCCCTTTGTATGACACCAACACTTAAGCCAATTGTTGAAATTGATCATCTTGTCTTCATATTGTGGCATCATTCTTGGTGAGGGTAAGATGCTACTCAAGGTCAGGGTCATACCGGCCTGGGCTACATGGTCAGAGAGCTCCTCTATGTCTCTTTTCATGTAGTACAGGGAGGTACATCTCAGGTCATTCAAACCAGCATGGACAATGACTGAGTCATATTTGTACTTGCCTTGGAGTGACCTGAGTGCTTGTGTTATGTGGCGGATCCTAGCGCCCGACAGGCAGCTCACCATGACCCTCTCCTTGTTCAGCCTGGTGAGCGGGACGTCAGTGTGCCTGACGATAGAGTCACCTATTACAAGTGTATCAGGTGTGTTGTTTAGCCTTAAGGGCTGTGACTGTTCGGCACACTGGCTTTGTGAGTTATGTGTTGCACGTGTTTTGTTTTGGGGTAGCGGTTGCTTGGGTGTCTGCTTTGGAGGTCTCTGCTGCTTAGGCAGATTTTTATTTAGAGCCTCAGTATGTTTTGTGTGTTTATGTGTTTGGTTTGTTGTCGTGGTAGGTCTATGTGAGACTGGAATTGTAGTGAGTGTGGTTTCCTTCTCCTCCTGACTGGTTACACCAGTACTGAGTTGAGAGAGCTTAGCCTCCAGTTTGGCTATATGGTTGCATCTCTCACATGTGTTGGAATTTGTTGGGAGGAGGAGAGGGTTGTCTGTGTACATGAGGCAGTTGTAACATTGTCTCAAGATTCCCAGATTCACCTGCTGGATCGGAGAGGAGATTGACAACTGACCTTTGGACATGCTAGAATAGTACTGGGAATTCCTTTATAATTGAAAAAAAAAGGGCCAATGGGGAACAAGGTACTCAAGGGGAGTTTGTGAGGGTGTAGTGCTTTTAATTTTTTAGACCTGACTTATATAATTGCTTTAGTGAGCAAGTGCCAGGTAACTTAAATGCAATGTGTTACAGGTAACCTAAATGCAAAAACGACAAACAGTAACTTTCTTACAAGTGAAATTGCAATGTGCTCCCAACATAGGTTACACACCTCACTCCACACTCCATCTTGCAGCCATGTACTGGTGTGTAGGTATGTTGTGTATTGATGTGTGATGTTCTCTCACACATGTCATGGCAGGGGAAATGTATTGACATGTATATATATATATATATATATATATATATATATATATATATATATATATATATGTAGACATACACACATACACACACGCACACACACACACACACACACACACACACACACACACACACACACACACACACACACACACACACATATATATATATATATATATATGTGTGTATGTAGATATACATATGTGCATATATGTGTAGATATCAATTTTTGTTTATATATCTATATGAATGTATAACTGTCTGAGGTTCTGTACACATACACAGCTGTGAATATGTATCACACATATATGTATCTGTATATGGGGTGCATACGACCATCTGGACCACACTCATGTACCCTCTTTACTTCACAGCTGAACTGTTTGGCCTTGCTGCAACACAGGTAGGTGTCACATGTGAACACAGACTAACATTAGGGGGGTATATATGGTGACAAACATTAGATAAGCATATTATACTGCTATAGCAGTTAGGCATGCTATGCTACACTTTAACATGGCTGTCCTGCAGGTGGTGTGGTCTCTCACCCATGTGTCTATCATGGCAGTATTAATGCCCCCACCAGCTGTTGGCCACAGTAATTTATAGAACACAGATATCATGGGTCACATCTTTGCCATTCACTGCTGGTCTGCACATTTGCCAGGTATGTCCCACTGACCACAGGGACTGACACTACTGTCCAGTGCAGTTGTTGAGCACAACATCATTACATGAACAAGTACTGATGACACATATACATCCTTTCACAGTATACATCCTCTTATTTTATTTCATATACTGCATGCCAGTAAATGAATGTTTCACATACCTGTTATGTTGTTTCTGCTGTAACACAACCCCGAGCTTTGTGAACTTTTTTGAAGGTGTTTTTTTTTTTTTTTTTTTTTTTTCCTCTTTCTCTCTCAGTCTCTCCAGTAGAGTGATTGAGCTGGTATGAATATATTGCAACATGCTTTTGTTGGTTTTGCACATGATCAGGTGGTGGCCTCTGCACCAGTCAGTGTCCACCAGTTGTTAATTGCATGCAGCCTGCTGTGTAGTACTTCAGATAACCACTGTCATGGCAACCTTGTACTATAAAGTACTGCCTTCTGTGGGTGTTGTCCCTTCACTTTTACAGTATGGGTGACATCCTTCCTGTATGTGGACATCAGTGTTACAGACAGCAGAACCTGCAGACATAGGGCACATCCACATTTGGGTACGGTTCCAGAACTACATACAGCATGAGTAGTGTTGTTGTGTGCAATGTATCTTGCTGCTCTTACAGGGTTTCTGTGTACATGGTACTTTTTCATGGAATGTTGTCTGTCTGCATAGCTCTCAACTGTGGACCTATCCATATGATACCAGGGGGATTGTCTGTTAGGATTAGTCTGTGCACCACACAGGTATTGTCCCAGATATATCTGTGGCAGTCTGTCTGTTGAGTGCTATCAGTACATGGCTACATCCATTTGTATTTCAATATCGTATCCCTGCATAAGGATATGCTGCAATGAATCCTGTAACACCAGCAAATTCCAGGGTGTGCAACAGCAATAATGCAAATATGGCCCTATGTCCCTGCCATAGTCCTCCACATATATGCCAGGCTTTGTCCTGCTGTGATACAGGAAGGGTTGTTAGGTAATGGCCTATCATTATTTACCACTAGCATTACTGCTATCATCCCAGTCATGTCATGGACTCCCACACCAACTATTGGGCCAGGTCCATATATATGGGGGCAACAGCTTGAGAACACATTTGTGCCCTTGTACATTCCAGAGATAAGTGTGTGGTACACAGTGTTCCTTGCCCTTGTACAGCCTTTTATAGGTGGGGGGGGGGTTCTATGCCAGTAACCTAGGCTATGGCACCCTTTCAGGGATATAACTGTTAAGATGAGGGTCATTCAGTGTGATAGTGAGATGTTAGGTTAAGCAATGTTATGTACAAGATACTGTGACATTAACACAAGTGGTACTTTTCTACCTAGGGCTTGACTACAGGGTGTAATTGGAGGCTGCTGAACTACATCTGTAATTTTGTATAATAACCAAAGAAATGATCTGAGAAAAACAGCTCCACTTTCCAAGCAAACACTTTTATTTTTGTTTTTTTATAAGAACAAGATTTCTCTAGCGCCTCGGCTTTCGCCTTTACAGAGTAAAAACTTTCATTCCTAAAATACACTCCTTTTATATTCAACTCAAATACAACTCAATTGATCAATTAAAACTCATTCTAATATACTTTTAAAGTCACAGTTAAAAAATCATAAAAAACACTGCCAATTACAGTACTTATTTAATCCTTTTGGTGACAATGTGTTATATTTCATTATAAGAATAGACTCCTTTCGTCTTAATATATACTTCAATAACTCCACATTTTCATATTGTAATTTCACTTGTTCCAATATGGTTACTTTCATAGTATTTAATTCACCATTATGTTCTTTATTAAAATGTTCTGCTACAGGACTCATGATTTTCTCTTTCTTAACATCTCTCACGTGTTCTTTTATTCTATCAGCCAATGATCTTTTTGTTTCCCCTATATAATATTTATTACACGGACAAACTATCGCATATATAACACCTTTGCTCAAACAAGAATATCTACCCTGTGTTTCAAACTTCTTTTCACCTATACTTTCTATTTTTGTTGTAATATACTGACATACGGTACATTTTCCACATGGAAAAGTCCCCTTTGTTTCTACATTCTTTAACATCCTATCTTTTGGCTTTTTATATTTTGCTTGCACTAAAAAATCCTTAAGGTTTCTTCCCCTTTGATAAGAAACTTTTAGCTCTATTTGTGACAATGACTGTACATTTCTTTTTACTTGTTTCCAATATTCTCCTATCACCTATTCTATGTGAAAAAGATGTGTATTTAGTAACAAAGAATAAATTCTCTTTTTCTAATATTGTCTCATTTTCCCTTAATTTCCTTCCTCTTTGTATATTTCCTTTCACTACCTTTACATTTTGTTTAACACCAAATATTTTTTGCAAACTCTCATTTATTTTTTCTTTGTTATAACCCCTAGATTCAAACATCAAGGCTACTTCTTGTGCTTCATTATATGATTTAATAACATCACTATTCAATCTCTTTATTCTTAGTATTTCCCCTCATGGAATGGAATCCAATGTATGACTAGGATGACAACTTGTTGCATGTACCATAAGATTTTTCTGATTAAATTTTCTATTCCAGAACTACATACAGCATGAGTAGTGTTGTTGTGTGCAATGTATCTTGCTGTTCTTACAGGGTTTCTGTGTACATGGTACTTTTTCATGGAATGTTGTCTGTCTGCATAGCTCTCAACTGTGGGCCTATCCATATGATACCAGGGGGATTGTCTGTTAGGATTTGTCTGTGCACCACACAGGTATTGTCCTAGATATATCTGTGGCAGTCTGTCTGTTGAGTGCTATCAGTACATGGCTACATCCATTTGTATTTCAATATCGTATCCCTGCATAAGGATATGCTGCAATGAATCCTGTAACACCAGCAAATTCCAGGGTGCGCAACAGCAATAATGCAAATATGGCCCTATGTCCCTGCCTCAGTCCTCCACATATATGCCAGGCTTTGTCCTGCTGTGATACAGGAAGGGTTGTTAGGTAATGGCCTATCATTATTTACCACTAGCATTACTGCTATCATCCCAGTCATGTCATGGACTCCCACACCAACTGTTGGGCCAGGTCCATATATATGGGGGCAACAGCTTGAGAACACATTTGTGCCCTTGTACATTCCAGAGATAAGTGTGTGGTACACAGTGTTCCTTGCCCTTGTACAGCCTTTTATAGGGGGGGGTTCTATGCCAGTAACCTAGGCTATGGCACCTTTTCAGGGATATAACTGTTAAGATGAGGGTCATTCAGTGTGATAGTGAGATGTTAGGTTAAGCAATGTTATGTACAAGATACTGTGACATTAACACAAGTGCTACTCTTCTACCTAGAGCTTGACTACAGGGTGTAATTGGAGGCTGCTGAACTACATCTGTAATTTTGTATAACAACCAAAGAAATGACCTGTGAAAAAAAGCTCCACTTTCCAAGCAAACACTTTTATTTTTGGTTTTTTATAAGAACAAGATTTCTCTAGCACCTCGGCCTTCGCCTTTACAGAGTAAAAACTTTTATTCCTAAAATACACTCCTTTTATATTCAACTCAAATACAACTCAATTGATCAATTAAAACTCATTCTAATATACTTTTAAAGTCACAGTTAAAAAATCATAAAAAACACTGCCAATTACAGTACTTATTTAATCCTTTTGGTGACAATGTGTTATATTTCATTATAAGAATAGACTCCTTTCGTCTTAATATATACTTCAATAACTCCACATTTTCATATTGTAATTTCACTTGTTCCAATATGGTTACTTTCATAGTATTTAATTCACCATTATATTCTTTATTAAAATGTTCTGCTACAGGACTCATGATTTTCTCTTTCTTAACATCTCTCACGTGTTCTTTTATTCTATCAGCCAATGATCTTTTTGTTTCCCCTATATAATATTTATTACACGGACAAACTATCGCATATATAACACCATTGCTCAAACAAGAATATCTACCCTGTGTTTCAAACTTCTTTTCACCTATACTTTCTATTTTTGTTGTAATATACTGACATACAGTACATTTTCCACATGGAAAAGCCCCCTTTGTTTCTACATTCTTTAACATCCTATCTTTTGACTTTTTATATTTTGCTTGCACTAAAAAATCCTTAAGGTTTCTTCACCTTTGATAAGAAACTTTCAGCTCTATTTGTGACAATGACTGTACATTTCTTTTTACTTGTTTCCAATATTCTCCTATCACCTATTCTATGTGAAAAAGATGTGTATTTAGTAACAAAGAATAAATTCTCTTTTTCTAATATTGTCTCATTTTCCCTTAATTTCCTTCCTCTTTGTATATTTCCTTTCACTACCTTTACATTTTGTTTAACACCAAATATTTTTTGCAAACTCTCATTTATTTTTTCTTTGTTATAGCCCCTAGATTCAAACATCAAGGCTACTTCTTGTGCTTCATTATATGCTTTAATAACATCACTATTCAATCTCTTTATTCTTAGTATTTCCCCTGACGGAATGGAGTCCAATGTATGACTAGGATGACAACTTGTTGCATGTACCATAAGATTTTTCTGATTAAATTTTCTATAAATATTAGTATGAATTTTCTTATTATTTTCCCCTTTCATTGTTATATCTAAGTAATTTATCTGTAAGCCCTTTTGAATATCATCAAATTTTATGCCATACTTATTAGCATTTAGATACTCTATTAAATTACTTGATTCACTTTCTCCCCCCTTACAAATAAAAATCAAATCATCTATAAGTTGAAAATACTTTTTTACATATTTTCTAAAAAATTCACTTCTGTAAATATAAGTATTTTCTATTAATCCCATGAATAAATTAGCGCATACTGGGGCGAACGCCGCCCCCATTGCTGTACCTACTTTTTGCCTATACAAATTCCCATCAAATTCAAATATATTATTCTTAAGGCAAAAATATGTCATTTCTTTAATATACTGTGTCCTGGGATTATCTCCCAAAAAACTTTGTATAGCTTCAAGTCCTAAAACATGTGATATGTTAGTGCACAAACTCACTACATCTGCTGTCATAAAATACATATCTTCTGTCCATGTCACATTCTTGATTTTACTCAATAAATCAAAAGAATCTTTAATATAAGAAGGTAATTTAATTACCTCTTTTACCAAAATTTCATGCAACAAATAACCTAAATTGTATGTAAAACAACCAGTGGCAGATACAATAGGATGTCCTGGAGGTCGAAAGGGATCCTTATGAATTTTAGTAACACAAAAAAATGTTGATATTGTATTCCTTTTAACATTAAATTTATGTGTTATATCATATGTTGTTAAATAATGTAATCTCACACCTTTCTTTAGTAACTCTTGATAGTCAGTTCGTGCTTGAACTAAACTGGATTCTTCTATCCTACTGTATACCTCCTGGTTATTCAAATGTAGCATGCACATACTATAATAATCTTTCAAATTCATTACTACTAATTTGCCCCCTTTATCTGATGGCTTGAAAATTATCTCATCATTTTTACTCATATGTTGTAATTTTATCCATTCTTTTTTGTCAAGTTATATTCTCTTTTCAAAACTCCAAATTCATCAAATTCCTTCTCTATTATTAAATTCACAGCATTATTAAAATTCTGAATAAACGAGTTCTTACTAGGTGGCATGAAAGTGTTGTTAGACTTACTTGTATCTAATAAACTGTAAGCATTCACTTCAGAATCTGATTCACATGAAAAATAACATTCATTACTACTATCTGAGTCCAACGCTTCATTATTCTCATGTTGATTTTTATCTTTCACATAATAAAAACAGCCTTTTATGGGGAGGGGGGGTTCTATGCCAGTAACCTAGGCTATGGCACCTTTTCAGGGATATAAATGTTAAGATGAGGGTCATTCAGTGTGATAGTGAGATGTTAGGTTAAGCAATGTTATGTACAAGATACTGTGACATTAACACAAGTGCTACTCTTCCCCCTAGGGCTTGACTACAGGGTGTAATTGGAGGCTGCTGAACTACATCTGTAATTGTTGATTGTTATGTATCCTGAAGGCATAACCTGTTTCTACTGTTGTACTAATTGAAGGCCTTGGCCTGGACAGCATAGTATGGTATATATACACATTGCTTGCATCTACTGCTTTGTGTGGGCCTTGCATTCATGACTGATTACATATTTCAAACCTTATGCTGTGTCAGTACTGGCATACATTATTGTATAGTACAGGAATAAAGGTTAGCTGTGTATGCATACCTATATGTCGTGTCATGTCCTTTGAATTGTGGATGGGTATATGTTTAATGTCAGTATTCCTAATGGTGGGAATGGTTGCCACACTACATATTACACAGGTGCCAGTTGAAGGGCTTCTAGCTGAGGGATATACTTTGCACCCAGTACTTCCACACTACTTCTACATATGTATGGCTACTGATACCTTTTGTGTGTGTATATGTGTATGCACCTATATATATCTCATATGGCTATATCTATCTCTATGTATCTATAGATATATACATCTGTATATATATATATATATATATATATATATATATATATATATATATATATATATATATATATATATATATATATATATATATATATATATGTATATATACATATGAACATATGCATTGTATCTATATCAAATTGATGTTATATGATTATGTGTGATTTCATATATTAATATATATCTACATATAGCTGTCTGTCTACATTTACAGATATATATCTGTCCATATGTCCATGCATGTTCGGCTCATATTTCAGCCTGTTCCTCATTCACTTGGCAATTTTCATGGATGATCGCAGCATTGAAGTCAGTAACTAGTGCCAACACTTTTGTGTTTCAGACTTCATCTCCTTCTGCATATGTGTACTAATACATATAACTGTGTAACTAGCAACATTTTAAGTTTATCAGAGCATTAGTTGACATATATCCCTATTTGTACCCACAGTGTGGCATACTTTGTCCAGACTTCTTGCATTTTACAGGTTATGTGTTGTGATATTAATACATTTCTTGTACTGTTGACTGATTGTGCTGCATGATATGTTTGTGAAAACATCAGGTTATGTATATCTGCCATGGTTTAGTGGTAAATCACTATGTGTATGAAGTGCACGGTCCTGGGTTCAAGCCTTAGAAGGCAGTTTGTTTTGTTGCTGGGCAGAATAGGGGAAGTTGGCTACAGAGTGATTAAGGCACTTTTAAGGGGTTGCACGTGGGTTTGCAGTTGTAAGCAGGTTTGCTTGAGTTTGCACGATGGTAAGCACTGCCAACCGCTGCTTGTTTCCTTACAGTCAGTTAGCTTTGAATTTCTCAACCTGTGTAGGCATAGCTTATCACCGCGCAAACCCCGCTTACCGCTGCTTAACAGTGCCTACGTCCGCTTCCCCCCATGCTAATTCCTTTAAAAGAAAAGAAAAAGGGGTTGATAGGACAGTGCTGAAAAACTGGGCACAAAGAGGAAAAGAGAGTAGGGAAAATAACTAGGCATGTGCAGGAAGGGTATAGGAAAGGTTCATAGCTGCCCATTTCTTCTACAGCAGTAGCTGTGCATATACACTACATTTGCAGGTAGAGTTGGACCCTCAAACCCCTGGGGAGGGGTGAGAATGATATATATTAATTGTGATGCCAATTAGACCAGATTACATGTGTCCAGTGGACAGGTGTGCGAAATGGACAGCTATGTGTGGGGCATGATTTTTTTTGTGGGACCAGATTGCCCTTTTTTTTTCAGGTGAGAGTGGGATGTTGGGGAGGGTAGTAGGTATATTTGAGGAGGTAGGTTGGGTAGGTTAATAGACATGACAAACAAGATGCATACAGGGCCGGTATATGTCACATGTGGGGGGTAAACACCTTGGACAAGGGGAAGTTTGGAAGTCACAAGCCAATGAGCCCCCCACTGGAAACAGTGGGAATGAGGTCCCCACCCATGGGCAGTCACCACTGCACCTTCATGGCCCCAAAGGTGGCTGTGCTGGGGGCTGTGTAGGAAGGGCAGGCTCACCCTCTAATAGCACTACTCGGCCCTCAAACTGCCGTAGCCGCTCTCGATACTCCAGACTGAGCTTCTTATGCACCATGGCCTGGACTTGTTGATGGGTGAGAGGCTCCCCTTTGTGCCCACTCTGAGGGGGGTGAGCCCCATCCCCTGCAGTGGTTCCACCCGAAGGTGGCACAGGGCCCATGGAGGAGGATGTCCCAGGCTGGGCCCCAGATGTGCTGGTGCCCGGTGCCATGGCCAGCTGAGGAGGGACTGGTGGGTCTGCTGGGACCGTCCTTCCCATATGAGCTATGTTGTCACAGGTTTATGACAGATATGGGTTAGTAACAGTCAACAGCATTCAGGATTAGTTATAACAGAATGCATAGTTATTCCCATTAACCCAACACACTAGATTTAACACAGTTGCAGAGCAAGCAGAACACATGCATATATGGAACAACAGTGGCCATTACAGGTGCATGCAGGTTTCATCGATGGCAACAGGCAACCAATATGGGTGCATTTTCACATGGCAAACGCACAGAAAGAAATGTGAATATTTATACGCCATTAGGACATATGTCCCAACAAATGTGTGGAGTGTACACATACCAGTTGAGGAGTGTCACTGGGTTATTATGCACATATGGTAGGGGTGGGAGAGAGACTTCATTCAACAACTAATATATCCTTGTAGGTTACACAACATTCTTAGTCACTGCAGTGGTCTTTCCCTTACATGTATTATTACACTACACAATGGCCTTATATTGTACACTGGTATATTTATAAGTTACTATATACGTGACCTGCATGTTACATACAGTCGTGATAGGCTGCAGGTGTTAATGCAACATATGTTGAGTATTGCTGCATACACTTTGGATGAGGTGCTAGAATGACATGTTTGTTTCTGTAGACATCCTCTGACTATGTACACATTTGAATATCAGTTATATGTCATTGACAGCTGCCTAGATTTCTTGGAACATCACAATGGATTTTCAGGGGAACAGGGTACCAAGCTGGTGATATGGGACATTTATCTGGGCATGCTGGACAGATTGGAACAGTTGTGGGGTATGAATATGCATACAACTTACATTTTGAACATTCTGGCAAATTCTGTACTGTTATTGGGTGTATGTATGCATACAGCTTTCTATCTGGACATTGTATCACAATCTGCATAGTTGTGGGGTATGATTATGCATATAACTTAGTAGCACTCACATGATTCAGAGCCCTGCTGTGTGTGACAAACTATTATAGCTAACATCACAGTACACTGTGCTATCAGGGAAATGATGTAAAGCTTTCAAGTGTTTTCTATCTAAGTCTCCCTAACGTGTACAATATAACTGACCTCTTGGCAGTTCCAACATTATTATGCAGGACTTCATGCCCATTTTATCTGCATACCATGGTGTGGGTGACACTGCTTAGGATACAATATTACTATTTATAGTATGGAGCAGATCACCAACATATGAGAGAAGAGTAAACAGAAGCAGTCCATGGGTTATACCTTTATTCACAGACTATAGCACATTTATTTATATTGGTACAACACTTACTAAGGCTCTTATATTTATTTGTTATGACAGTACATGCAGACTGATTACTAACCTGCCTCGCGATGCAGCCTTTGCAGCCTAGCATCATGGGCTTGCTGGTTCACAGCCCGCTCATCTGCAGCTGTCAGAGAAATGCAGTGATATTTAGCCATTCCTATCCATAGTATACACAAGCTAGGCAATTATTTACTACTTAGTAGAATGAGTACTTAGTCTTGGGGCATTGGGTATCTGCCTAGACTCCTGGATCCACTGTTCCAGTACATCCCCCCTCTGCCGCTTCAGGTTTGACCTGCTCACCATTCCCGGGGATACCTGTGACACTGGAGAGGTCATGGGCGAGACTGTCCCAGGCCTTCATTTTATACTGCGAGCCCGGGTACTGGACCTGCAGTAGTCTCTAATCATGGTGTTTTACCAGGAGCCATACTGTGATTTTTGACTCCTGGATGCCCCAGCAGTGCACTCTAAATTGAGTGCCTTCACCCACACCAGCCATTCTGCCTGCAGTAGGAAGTTGCAAGGCTGTGGGGTATAAATAAGGACATTTTCTCACACTTCCTTATGACTGGACAGTTTTGAAAAGGTTAAGCTATGGGCAGACCTGCTTACATGAGGCTAGCACTGCTTAAAGAGGTATACCACTAGGCAGATTGAATTGGCTCACCTACACATTGCTTACACTTACTAACTTGAGCTGTGCTGCAGTTAGCATTGCTTAATGGTTAATTAGCATTATGTTTGCCATTTGCAATGATTTATTATTTATTACAGGATATATATGTGTTTTTTATCCGTGATTCATGTGTACATACACTGTATACAATAACACCTCCAATCTATGCTTACTGCAGTACTCCAGTTCATATATTTATGTTCTGTGGCAGGTTATCCAACATCACACTGTACATAGATGCAGTTCACATGTTTGGTTTGATTTTCCTGTGGTGAGACTTAGTTTGGTGATACCTTATGTATATCTAGTGCTATGATGGCTTGGTGGTTAACTACTGTTACTATAGTGTACAGGCACCTGAGTTTGAGCCTTGCAGAGGCAGTTTATTTTGTTGCTGGGCAGAACATGGCCCGTTAGATCCACAGTAATTAAGGCACTTTAAAGCAATTGTAAGTGGGTATGCGCGGGTTTGCGCGATGGTAAGCACTACTAACCATTGGATACAGTTTCTTACACTCAGTAAGCTTCTAATTTGCTTAATCTGTGAAGGCAATGTTTACCCGCATGCAAACTCACTTAGACACACTTACTACAGCTTATTTGTGCTTAAACCTGCTTACTAGTGCCTTATTCATTATGACACTGACAGTTCATATGTGCATTTCATGCAGTACTCCAGTTCACATTTAAATGTTATTATGTAGGTTATATGGCATAAAGATGTAAATATATGTTCATATACAGTTTTCACATGGAAAATGATATGTCCTGCAGTAGGACTCGAACCGGGGATGCCTGTTCATTAGGCAGATGCTCTAACCACTCCACTATTGCTATGCTGCTTCATTTGCATATATATTCCATGTTATCCTCTTCAGCCTTTTCAGCTGCTTTAACCGTAGCTAAGCAATGGGCAAACCTGCACACATATGATTAGCTATACTCGGGGTTTTAAAAAAATAAATACAAGGGTTTCTTCATTTTATTTCAATGTACTGTTGCTGTTGAACACATGGGGACTGTTGGTGGAGATATGTGGACACCTATGAGCGGTTTTGCTAATTTATTTACACTTTCCTTTGTTCTACTTTGCAGGGGCATGTTTATTCTGAGATATCTGCTCTCAGACACGCTCCCTGCACTCGTCCACACTCAGTGTAGGATTTGGAGCTCTGGCGGCGTGCCTTCATTATTATGCATGGCGAGCTGCCATCCTCCTCTTAAACTGCTGCTTACGTGCAGGACTAGATTAGTCCTGCAAGGAAGATTACTAAATCCAGGGGTATATCTCTATTCACTTTTTTGTGTTTTTTCTTGATTCTGTAATTGTCACTCTGTTTGGTTAGCTACAGTGGGACAGCCAAAGATTTTGGAGATGCAGGCTAACTTGTAGACAGACTTCCAGAATGTAGCCTCTGTGATCACCCCAGACTGTAGTGTTGTTGGAGAGCAGACTGTTTTAATGGTGTAAAAATTCTTCAATTCCTATTAATTTTCCAACTAGTCATTTTAAAGAAAAAGAAACATTTAACAAAATATATAACCATACACAGCAAAAAACGTTGGAATTTTAAATGCTAACATATGTCAATGAACAACATAAATAAAATAAGTCAGTTTTGTGGTTTGCATTGAATGTGCATGGCTAAGCCTTTAGCACAGGGATTAACCTAACTCAAGTCTACTTTCTGTGCTGTTGTATGTCATATTCACTTCATGTAATGAACTTAAAAGCTCTGTCAAAATACAGTTATAATTCTGTTACATCTTTATTCACATTAATGATAATGTAACCTTTGCTAACTGCTTAGGTCAACAGAACTGCACTAAGCAAATTAAATAATGAGCAGTTATGAGTAATGCTGCAAAATCATTGTATTAATACACATGCATTATCAAGAATGCCCTAAATACGGTACTAATATACTACAAAGTATATCAGTTATACATTTGCCAGAAAACATCACAGCTCTGTCCAAATACCTGATTCAAATATAAAAACAGGAAAATATAATGAAATATCATAATATTTTAACACTTGTATAATGCAACATTTATTTTTTCATTATAGGGTGATACAATGCTGACCTTTTCAGATATGCAGCCTGTTTTTTTTTTAAACATTGAGCCACTATTTGTATACATTTTAACACATAATGTAACATGCATTTGTATTCATCCACTGACTGACACAAAGGTTCGCTGTCTACCCAGGTCCAATAACTCATGTTCTAAAATGGCTTAAAAGAGGTCAGGTTTAAGTATATCTGAAACCCTAATACTTCAGATATGTCATAAGTCATAAAATTGAAAAATTTTATATGGTCATGAGCAGCCAACAAAAACAGAAGAATATAAAGCTTTAGAAATGAAGCTAATAAAACTAATATAAGAGACCTGAGATTTCTGCAGTTTTAACAACTGCCTGAATTACTGCTCCCTGGTGTATTTCAACAAAAATGTAAGGAAGGCACTGCTAGACAGTTATTTTTCATTCCTCAGTCAGTTAAGAGATTTACGGTGCTTCAAAGATCCAAAAGACCGCCTGCAAACTTTTACCACCTCTGCAATCTAGACTCATGATGCAATTGGATTTGTGCTTCTTGACTACAAAAGTTTCTACTTTATTTATTTAGTGTGTGTGTGCATGTGTGTGCGTGTGTGTGTGTGCGTGCGTGCGTGCATGTGTGCGTGCATGCGTGTGTGTGTTTGTGTGTGTGTGCATGCTGCATTGGCCATGATATAAGAAGATTAAAGGACATACAACGTTTATGTGTGCCATGCCCCTTTCTGATTTTCTTTAGATACAAGGCAAAAAGTATCTCCCATCAAAGAGTTCTTTAAAAATGTATGAGTGAATGGCATATCCTTTCCCCATACTGAAATGCTTTGTTTTTCAAACAGATTTCTTTTCCATGCATACAGTTATAATCTGTTCAATATAAATTGATTATGACACCCACATAACTTATCCGGTATGCATTTTTATATTGCCTTAATTATGTTAATTGAGGAAATTAAATTTATCTTCATTCCTTTTACCATGTACCTTTTCATCTCAGTCTTTCTCTTCCTGTAACTTGGGTATCATTTTCATAGATGTAACAATGTCTCCCAGAATTATTCCATAAGGAGTGGTGTCTAGCAGACATTCTGATATCTAATAACTGTGGCAGAATCAGGCAAAGTGCCTCCATGAGTTCTGTGAGGCTACTATAAAATCCAGGCTGAGTAATATCATGCCTGTAACATAAGAGAATGTTGATATTACAACTTACATCCTTCGAAATGCCTGTGCAAAAGATGAGTGTTCACTGGCTGCAGATTGTTTTAACGTAGATAGCAGAGTTAGATGGTATGCCTTCAGTATGCACCTTGTATCTAGTGCATGTCCAGCTACTGTTTATGCTCAGTACGCAGCCATCATTTTGTTACTTTGTGAAGCAGAACAGGACTGCAGACCTATCTTCTTTTTTTCCTGGCAATATAAAAATTGGATGTTTCCATGCAGCGTTTATGCCTTAGGACAGAATTATGCAGTTTAGTACAATATATATTACCTGACTGCTAATTTGCTAAAATGTAAACATACTGCACATTTGCATTATGGGTAAGAAGCATCTTACAGGAAGTAGAAGCATGATAGTTTTCTGTCTGGATTTTGGACAGACGGATACTATTCATTTATATATCTGAACTTTCATAAGACAAAATTCAAGAATCCACTTTAGAGTTTCAAAGTAAAAGAGTAAAATGTTAAGCATCACAGAAGCTATAATGCCATAATAACTACCACACTATCACCTGTGACATGCATATTGTGACAAATTCCAGTTCCCTGTAAGGAAGTGTCACACAAGGGACACTTACTGTCCTGGATGAGGAATGAATGGGTATGTGAATGAATGAATGAATGAATGAATAAAAGAATGAATGGAAATGTCACATTCATCTAGTGCATGTGTTTGTGCAATGCTTCCCAATGAGCGTAGCCAGCAGAACCTTTGTATGCTGCTCAGTGAAGCATGATTTATGGAATCTCATTACGCTGCTTATTATCATATAGTGCAGACATTAGGGAAAGTGTTTTGCTGCTGAGTGAGGTATGATTAGCAGTGAATTAACATGATGCATAGTAACAATCTGGCAAAAGGAATTGTTATTTTTCCCACTGGGCAAAAGTGAAATGAGATGTTTATTTTAGATCAGGTAGGAAAGAATAATACTAAGGCAATGGACCTGTGTGCAGTAGAGGAGGGTTTTGCTGATGCTTCTACTGCCCAGATGTGACAAGCAGTGATTTGGAATTGCAAATGTATGCTGTCCATTACATATAGGCCATAAGGAACATTGTGTCAATTAAGCATTTTGCGTCAAGGTATGCATCACAGGGGTATATATATATATATATATATATATATATATATATATATATATATATATATATATATATATATATGTGTGTGTGTGTGTGTAGATATATATATACACATACACACATACTTGTATATATATATATATATATATATATATATATATATATCTGTATATGTATATATGTATATATATATATATATATATATATATATATATATATATATATATATATATATATATATATATATATATATATATATATATATATATATATACAGATAGGAATATATGTGCATGTCTGTGTGTGTTGTGTGTGTGTGTGTGTGTGTGTGTGTGTGTGTGTGTGTGTGTCACGTCTGTGTGTGTGTGTGTGTGTGTGTGTGTGTGTGTGTGTGTGTGTGTGTGTGTGTGTGTGTGTACATATATTTATATAAAATAGGACCCATGTAATAGATGTGCTCAGGTCAAGAAATACTTAGGAGAAATAGATTCTACTGTATGTATTTTCATACTGAGTAGAAACATTCTGCTAGAGTTATGTCAGTCTATCAGGAGTTATTATAGAAATAACTTGGCAATGTATAATATAATATAATGTGCCTGACAAATGAGATAAGTAAAAGTGCATTATATTTGCTTGAATTTGAATGAAGTTATATGCATTATGATAAAATCCAAAAGACTAGGCTTTTCCGGTCATATTTTTAAACATATACTATTCACTAGCTTTGTTCAAAAGCAGCTTTTAGTAACTGCAAAACCACTTTAATAACAGACTGCCAATCTACTATTTTATGACTGTCTCACTATTTTTATGTGCCGATACTTTTCAGTAACAAGCTATTAATTTTAGAAAACCAACGCTGGACAATGGAAGGTACACTAGTATAAACAGACTCCTTCTCTTTAATAATATTAACGCAATCAAGATAATAAAACACAGCGTTTCCGTCCAAAAAAATCATCATACTTCTTCAGATACATCATTTGTTCAATCAATAACCAGTATATATACACATTTGTATAGACCTGCCCCTCTAAGTAATTAAACAATTAGTTTATGTGAATAAATTAAAAAAAACAAAGTTGTAGGCTTGATGGACACAGATAGGATACCCTGTAACTTCACCTTTTGTTTTTTTCTGTCAACTTTTCTTTTCATTTTTTGACTCTGACAGTCTTAGCTGTTAAACTCTCATGAATTTTCTGTCTTTAATGTTATATTTTATTGCTCCCATGGTGTTATTAATCAACACTTTTACCCACTACCTTCTAAATTTCACAATCCTTTCTTTTTTCCTGTCTTCTTCCTCTCTTCTGTTTTTTTTTTTCTTGCTCCTACTTATTATCATCTGTGATCTACTCACAGGCCTTCAATTTTATTCAAAACCTACTTCTAGAATGTATAAGGCAATGTTTTTATAGAATACTGCTTCCAGCATTTATACAGGAGACTGCATTTTTAATGGTAAGCCTTGTTTAAGAACATGATTTGTATTCATGTGCTGACTATGATGTTTTTATACCCACATAGGTTTACTTAGTTTGTAAGCCTTTCGTTATAAATTGTATCCATCTGGCTAGACTATGGACCAAACTCATAAAAGTTGCCACAAGCTGTAGAGAATGTGCATAGCTCATGGTAACCTTTTTAAATTCAACAATAGCCATAACATGTTCTTGTATGCAAGGGGGTACATGTGTGAGGGTAGGTGTGAGCGTGTGCCTGCCAGGGAGGTAGCAGTGGCGGGGGATGTCAAGTGTGTGTATGGATGAATGGCTGAGTGTGTGAGTGAATGCCACTGAATGGATATGTGTGTGTGTGTGTGTGTGTGTGTGTGTGTGTGTGTGTGTGTGTGTGTGTGTGTGTGTGTGTGTGTGTTTCTGTGTGTGTGTGTGTGTGTGTGTGTGTGTGTGTGTGTGCAGTTGAGTAGTCCACACATCCATAGACAAATGAAGAACCTGCAATGTTATATGGAGGGAACAAATAGGCACCAGAGATACTACTCCTCCCTTGAAATACTGGCATTTGAGTAGTATCCCTCATGTCACAATAGCACTTAAAACATTACAGGGATTGGGAGGGCACTACATACCAGGGATACTATTTTTGTACAATAATGGCAAATAAATGAGTAAAGGGATCAGGGAAAACACTAGATATCAGCAATATTGCTATCTTGCTGTAACATCACTTAAAATACTATAGGGATCTGGATGTGGGGTAACACAAGACACTAGTGATTAATAATATAAATAAAAAGCAAAACAATCATATAAGGAAATGGAACTTGAATAATGCACACTTCAAACAAGACACACCTGTATTAGCTCACTGCACTAATTTATTAAAGTGTGTTTTGTTATTCCTAAATATTGCAGATCTCAGCCATTATGCACTGCCTGTGGCATGTCATGCCACACTGGGGAGGGTGGTGCTTTAGCCATGATTCTCCAAATCATAAATGGCTTTCACTCTAGTATGCATATACTGAATGATATGTAGTGTGAAACCTGAATGTCTGGCATTAAGGACTGACTGTAATCATCCATGCAGGAAAAATGGAGACATTGTGGATGTTCTGAAAACAGGGAAAGGTATGCAGTGTATGAAGTGTATGTGTTTTTCTGAATGTTTCTGTGTAAAACTGACAGAAGGGAAGGGTGCCTGTTCATACACAATGCAGTTGCTATTGTTAACCACCACAGGAATTGCTGCTTTGTACCTCGAAGCATTAAACTTTGATTCAGTGACATGCAAATTAACTGATAATGAGGTCTTTCTTCATTATGGCTAATGCGTGTCTGAATGCCACATTGTGGTAGCTAGGGTTGCTAATGAATCCATGGGTATATCTTTACTTGTGAATGTCTTTGCTCAATGGTATTTCTTTAGAGACTGGGTAATGCCTAAAAAGGGTTCCCAAAACAGTCTGCTTACCTGGTTACCAAATGTGATATAAACACATAACATATTGATTAATATCTGTGGATTTCTCCTTTTTAATCAAAAGATATATTAATTTTGAGGAATCTTTCTAAAACATAAAATTAACAGGACAGAAATAATTATGGTCTAGATACTGGAATTAGGAAAAAGTAATAATTCAGTTGTGATTCCCTGCCACAAAGCAGGGCAGGGAAAATGAAAAAAAGAAAAGATCCTTAGAAAAATCAATTAAAGATTATCCAAGCCCCGGGCATATATTATATTCCAGGTTGCTGCATAATCTGAATGCAGTGTTTTAAACTATGAATAATTTTTGGCAACCTTTAACAAGCTGAGCAGATTTAGCCCACTGCTTTATGTGATTTTGGCTTTAGACATACAGTGCTAGACAATGCAGTATTGTCATAGGAATCATACGATAGATGAGGTGTCTGAATCTTTATGTCATTAACTTATTTGAGGCTTCTTATTTGAGTCTTTTGTTCATTTAAGCCCTGCCAGTACCCACCATTAAACTGTGCCTTCTTTTTTAAGAATGGCTATGCCAGTCAAGCCAAGGATGATTTATGAGCACCCATCCAATCACCCAGTTCCTATCTGAAGGAAGATAACGTATTCACTACTTGTTTTGCAGTGGGAGTCTGTCCAGAGATAGGGAAGGTGCTGCACAATGAACCTCACATCCACTGAGGAAAGATGGTGAAGGGCTGGAAAAAGACCCAGGAACAACGTTTGTCTTTCAAAAAAAGAGCATCTATTGCTTAGTGCAAATAAGTAGCAACAAGGCTTATTTGCTTTTATATTGCATATTATATTACATTTTACTAAGTTAACAAACAAAAGTACTTCTATATTGACTTTGGTAATTTTAACTATAGCATTATGAGATATTTCTACATTAGCACTATGTTGTCAGTTCCTGCTATTTTTATGGGATAACCAGATTACTGATTTATTTTTTGTTTTTTTTTTGTTTATTTTTATTTCTAATATTAAGCTAATTAGTATATTCACAAGAGGTATGTGCCACTGACATGTGATATACGGAGAAGAAGCCACGCATGTTTCTGTTACTGAGATACCAGTAATGTTTCATATAAAATCTATAAGCTACTTAATAGATTTTATGGTCTAGTGTTATTGTGTCATACATACTTAAGAGGTGCTGTATTTTTCAGTGGTTGCTAACTTGCAAAATAATATCAGTAATTGTATGTGGAAAATGATAGGGAATGTCTTGTCCATTCACTTGAACTTTAGAGTAAGACCTACACGGTGCACTAACTGTAACATACTAAAATACACTTAAGTGATGACAATGAGTATTTATTAAAAAGAATATCAACAAAACTTCATTATAAGACAGAGACTACTATCTTGGCTTTCACAACTATGGTCCTTTAAAATATGTAACTTAGTAAGGAGCAAAAATCAGACACATATTTTTGGTTTTAAATCATCTCAGCTAACTCTTTTGGTCACTTTCTCTAGTAACTGTTTTAGCATTATTTATGATTCCTGTTATAATCTTGATGTTAAATGTGTAAGTGCTTTTGCCAGTACAAATGAAGATTATAATGTGCTGCTTATTTTTTTTAATGTTACTTTTGTCTATAATCATACTAACAAAGTGATATAAATAATGGTAGGTACTGAATAGTAATTTGCATACAGTGACAACAGCATCAAGCAGCATGGTGGTGAATACATTCAGTATTTTGGCTTTCTGTCTTTTGATTTAGTTTGGGTAGTTTTTCCCTTTTTTATTTTCCATTTTTACTTTCCTGCTAGCACTGAAGTAATTTTTCATCAGGAAGTAGGTGCTGGCAGAAAATGTTTTTTTGCTTTTTGTTTTATTTTGTCTTGTTTTACTTTGTGGCAGAGTTCATAACTTTCTTGCTTCTGCTTGCAATGAGGTAGTTGTTTATTTGGTAGTAGGTGCTGGCAGTATTTCTTGACTTCCTTCCTTTTTTTACTTTGTTGTTGACTTTTTTTTTTCAGTAATTTTTTTTTCTTTTACAATTATATATGACACAAAAAACAATTTGATCTTTACAACATGACCATAGGAGTATGTTATACATTAGTGTTAATACCATAAGGTGTAGATCATACAGCACAATTATTTACACTATTTACAAAGATGCTTTCACCATTAGCTCAATTGTTATACAAAACAACACATACAGTCTTAATACCCAAACTATGATTAGTCTCTCAAATCCTGTATGAGTTTCTAGGTTCCATTAAGGTGTATTCTTAAGTTGCTGTGTGGTTGACTATGCTAATATTATATTAAAGGTTTGTTCCCAGATTTCTCTGCACTTCATGTTTTGGTTTCTTTTATCCATTACTGTTTTGTGAGCTAAGAGACGTTTTATGGCTATTTGTTTAAAACCCTCCCAAGATAAAATCAGCGGATCTAGCCATTTGAGAGCTATATATAATTTCATTAGTAGAAAAATTATTAAGAGTGTATCTGCTTGTTTTTTGGGAATGTTAGTTGGAAGAATGTGTAATAAGGCAAATTCCCATGTTAATGTTGATGTTTGGTAGCCCATCTTTTGTAACTGTACTTTGAGAGAATTCCATAATTTGTACATACATTTGCAACTGCAAAATACATACAATAGGTCGGCTGTCTGGTCCTTGCAGTGTGGGCATAGTGGTGACCTTGATGTATTGAATTTGTGGAGGATTGCAGATGTGAAGTAAGTGTTATTATTGATCATTAGCTGCATGTAAGCTAATTTTTAAGTGGTCTGATCTTCAGTGTTAAGCTAATTGCTTGTGTTATTTATTGGTCATCTATGGAGGGTTTTAGCTTTCTCCAGTAGTTAGAAAAGAGAAGCTCCTTCAGGAATTTAATCTCACTTATCATTTTATATAAATTAGTAATAGTTTTCCTTGTTTAAAGAATATTTTTCCAAAGCAAATTGTAAGTTTCTATGTCACTATTGGATATAGTAGTGTTTTGGAGGTAACTGGAACACAGTTCTTTGATTTGTCTTAGTATTATTATGTAATATTTGGAAAGATTTAAGTTAGTCCTAATTTCCTGTATTGTGCAATTAAGATATGGGAAGATATCTTGGATTGTTTTGTCTTTTAGATGTGGAAAGCATTCTAAGTCTAGCATTTTGTTATTTATTTTTAGGTTTGGGTTTTTATGGAGAAGTTGTAGTATTGTTATGGCTTATCCAAGGTTCAATGATTGAAACAGTTTTTGTGTTATTTTGATAGAGTGTTTTAGTGGTTGACTTTTTTAACTTTTCACTTCTGCTTGCACTGAGGTAACTGTTTATTTGGTAGCAAGTATTTGGAGTGTTTTCTGTTTACTGCATTCTTTACATTGGTGTAGAGTTTTTTAACTTTCTGCTTCTGCTTGCATTGAATTAACTGTTTATTTGTTTGTAGGTGATATCAGTGTTTCCTGTATTTGTTTTATTTTGCTTTATTTTTAATATCCTGGAGTGTTGTTGATGGTATTGGGGCTGTGGATGCTCCCATTCAACTGGTCAAGAGCTTGTACTGCTTAAAATCCCTTGCCTGGTGAGCAGATGCAAATAGACATTTGGACCCATGATTTCAATTCAGGGCAAACAGCTGCTGTTTCTTTTTACTATTATTTTCTGTCTTACCTCCTGTCTTTTAAAAACAATGAGGTGACAGTTATTTGCTTTGTTTTATTTTTAACTTCCTGGAGGGATATTGGTGTTATTGGGGCAGTAGATGCTCCCATACAACTGGATAGGAGCTTGTACTGCTTAAAATCTCTCGACCGGTGAGTGGACACAAGTACACATTTGGGACCCACATGTTCAATTGAGGGCAAACAATTGATGTTTCT
>NC_056725.1:438477688-438630188 GCF_019279795.1 Protopterus annectens
AAGTGAGAATTTGTAGAAACACTTCACATTTAGTTAAGACTACCCTCTATAGGAAACCAGTCAGAAAGAATAACCATCCAGAGTATGCATCCTAGGCATACAAAACAAAATGTATTGAAAGGTCAGATATATCGTATTATGCATCTACATAATGATGATTATACCCTACAAGAGGTATTAGTATCCCTTAAACAAGAATTTATCGATAGAGGCTACAAAGAGAAAGCGATAGATAGACAGATCAATATGGCGTGGTATGAAAGAGGGGGCAGATGTAAACCATACTATAAAAAAGAAGGTATAGATATAAATAAATCTCCTAATAATAGTGTACGAGATGAACCAAATGTGAATTTAGTAAGCAACCAAGTACTAAGGATGCCTTTGACATTTGCTAGTAACATACACGTGGTATGCGATGTTGTGAAGAACAAATGGGATATTCTATCTGATGTGAGAGAACTAAATAGATTACTAAGAGAGGGACCACGTTTCACTTTTAAAAATAATAGATCCCTGAAGAGACAGCTTTGCTGTAAGGCAGTAGGCACACACAAACAGGTTCAATCAGACAGACTTGGTACCTACAGTTGCAGGAGATGCACAGCATGTTCCTATATACATACTGGGAGAGTGTTTACACCCCCCCCCCAAAATGGTTTTACATTAGAAAGAAACTTTTATGCTGATTATTGTATCAAGAATGTCATCTATTTCAGCTATTGTACCTACTGTTTTACATTCTATATAGGTAAAACCAATCAACCTCTCAAAGATAGGATTCTTGAGCATATGAGGGATATTAGGAATGTGAAAGATACTAGTGCACTAGCAATGCATGTAGAAGGAGAAGACCCGATACATAAGTTCAAGTTTTTAGTATTGAAAAATGTATCATTAAATAGGAGGGGATGTAACTTAAACAATAGAACAGAATCCCTAGAGCAGAACTTGATTCTACGGTTAGAAGCCGATAAAGCACCCGGCCTGAATAATAGAATATCCCTTAAACCCTATTTGAGAGCCAGGGCCCTTAAGCATTAATATATACACACTGTATGCTTATGTTTTTATATGTAAGTCATCCTACTGTATTAGTTTATATTTTTATATACATATATTGCACCTCCACAATTTTATATTTTTCTACGAATGTTACACAGATGGTTTCATTATTTATACTGTTGGTTTAAGATGACACACCTTTGTTTGTTGGATACACCTGTTACTGAGAGGTTTTAAGCAACATGGATTTTAGTTGAATGTTTTAGTCTGATGAAGTGGAATGAGTCCATGAAAGCGCTTACTAGTTTTGTTATTATAACAGTTTAATAAATATATCTGCTGTGTGTAACCTACGTGCATTTTGGTTTTAAGTTATAAAAAGAGGTTTTTTTTTTTCATACAGAAGAAAGGAGGAAAGGGAGTAGCCCTCTAAGTCAAACGAGATGCAAGAGCTCTCTAACTTAAACGGTGCTCTCTAGGGTTATGACAGGAAGAAAGGGAGACTTCTAAAAATATATTGTTTTACTAAGTAACACACAGTAAAGAAAGGGCAAGGGAGAGCAGCCCTCTAACTCAAATGGGCCTTGAGCCCTCTAACTTAAACAACACTCTCTAAACTAGCAGAGAATAGAGAGAAGAGCTAATGTAGACTCACGACAACTATTAAGTAAAAGCAGAGAGGAAATAAGGAAACAAAACTGAAAAAAATATATAAAATTAGTGTACTTAGCCAACGAGCCTGCCAGCTAGCAACCTCGATGCTTGAGCAGCAAATGAGATTTGGGGATTTGGCCCCGAGCATCATGGGATATGATGTTAGCCTCAAGCCAGTGGAAGCTCTCGAGCTTTAGTATTCAGCCACGTCAGAGCCGAGAACGTCAAGAATTATGGTGAGATAGGACAACATAACACAGAGTTTAGTTAATTCAAATTCTCCAACAAAGAAAGAAGCTAAGGGTAAGAAAAGGAAAAAGGGAACAAGACATTATGTCAGAAAAGAACAAAATATTGGATGTAATGAGGTAGAGGAGCAGGTTGTGGATCTTACTTCTGAACTCTATCAGATTTAAGTACTACTGATGTGGTAGCTGAGATAGAATATGGAGAAAATAATTCTGTAGATAACTTTAGTTCAGATGAACTACATATTGCTATGGACAGCATAAGTGCACGTTCATTTGTTCAAGAACATAGGTCTATGTGTCTATTCCCAGAAGTCATTGTATCTAAGAAAGGAAGGGAAGGTAATGATACAAAGACTTTAAGTGAGGTTACTGCACTGTAAATTTAGAATGTGCAACTATAGATAATTCTCCTTCTGTTTTGGGGCACCTGAATCAGATGCATGTGATAAGAACAAAACTACCAGAAGACATAATGAAATGATAAGTCATACAGAAAATCATGATACATTAGATTACGTTGATGTAAAGGAAAATGAAAAGATAACTGCTCAAGGGGTAACCAAATCACATGAAGAGTTAATTCTTGGGGAATCAATATTGAAACCTGCTCTTAAAAAAATATCAATAATGGCTAAATCCTACCCTACTGAATCTGCTACCAGGATTGAGATCACTAGACACTCTTAATGTTTTGCAAAGATCAAGACTAGTGAAACTGGCGTATAGTCTATATGTAATACATGTGGGGACTAATGCTTTAACCCCCCCCCCCCGAAGCATATGGTGAACCCAGTGCTGAATATAATAGACTGACTAGAAAGGATTAACCCATTATATCCTGAGGGAGATTTTTCTTTCCTTTTCTTGGCCAGATTACTTATGAACTAAGGCTCATGCATTTGATAATTGATTAAGAAAAACTTCATTGATATTAAATGTATAATTACTAAAATACTGGGAAAAGAGTTTTCATTATTATTGGCTATTTGCTCAAGACAATTTATACTTACGTACCTATGGGGCAAGCTTCATGGCTAGAAAAATTATTGATCAGTTGCATTTTTTTTAGTATTAGAAGAAAAGGAGAATGTAAATTTACACATAAACCAGTAAAATTTCTTTTAAGCAACGCTAGAAGCTAAGAATATAAGGGCACAAAATTAAGCTGCTAAATAGTTGCAGAACAATATAAAATTGTAGCAATAACAGCAGCTTGCGATTCTTCTCTCTTTCACATAAACAATTTTCTTAAATATGAATGTTTAAGGCAAGGTTCAAGAGGTGGTGGGGTAGCTTTATGGGTGCATAGCTCTTTCAGATCACCTCTGTATAAGAATATGCCTATATATGAGACAATGACTGATCAAATTCATACAGGTAAAATAACACAGCTGTATATGGTACTGTCATATTGTACACCAAGTATGGACAATACTTTGCATAGGGAGTATTTACTTAATTTAGATGACGTCCTGAATTGTTCATAGGTTCATAGGTTCATACTAGGCTATCTGCCCTAGGGCATTTATAAGCCTAGCCAGAGTGTGTTTGGCTTTCGCCACCCATTTTAAATGAATTTTGCTATGCCCTTTTTCGAGGTTAGTATACTGTGCCTCTGTCTAACAGTGACACAGAAGTGATATCCGGGGTAAACCTACTATCTCCCATCCACTCATCAAGATTCCTCTTGAAGAGAGTCAATGAGGGACGCTGCTTAACCTGGACTGGGATTTTATTCCAGAGTGAAGGGAGCCTCTGGGTTATGAATCTGTCCCTCCAGCATGTACTATATATTTCAGTGCTGAGGTTCAAGTCTCTCGAGCGTGTAGCTCGTTGGGATTTGGATTTTCTGAGGTGTAGCATGTCCATTAATTCCGGGTTGGACATGGCTTTATACGTTAGGCACAGATCGCCTCTGAGCAGGCGGTATGCCACTGAGTAGAGCTGGAGTTTCTTTAACCAGGCAGCATATGGCATCTATTTGAGCCCTTTGATCCTCTTGGTGAGGTACTTTTGGGGTCTTTCCAGTTGCTGCAGGTGTCTGGTAAGGTACATCCCAAAAGGGGCATTGTACTCAATTATGGGCCTGATGAGGGATGAGTAAAGAGGCACGATGACCTCCCCTGATCTAGATGTGAATCCCTTCATGATTAGGTGGGCTATATAAAATGTTTTTCTAACCACTTTGGCCACGTGGTTGTCAAATGAGAGATTGCTATCAACTTGGGTCCCCAGGTCCCTAATTACTTCTTCTGTACTTAATGGATTACCACCTATGTGGTAATTTGTGGGCACTTTGTTTTTACCAAAGGGGATGACTATACACTTTTTGGCATTTAGCTTGAGGCCATGGCTCTGGCACCAGCTGTCTGTTTCTATAAGGCCCTTTTGTAGAATGCTTGTGTCGGCTGGAGAGTCGATTATGGCGCCCAGTTTGCACTCATCTGTGAACTTGGTCAGCCACAGTCCTTCCATGTTAGCCTGTACCTCCGAGAAATATATACCGAACAAGAAAGGTCCCAGGACTGAGCCTTGTGGGACGCCACTTGTAAATGGTTTGGAGTCTGACATGGCTCCATCAATTCTAACCATGTGGGTTCTGTCCTTGAGCCAGTTTGCAACCCATCTAGTGACATAGGGGTTTATATTTAAGCTGGTGAGCTTATCTATAATGCCCGAGTGGGGTATTGTATCGAAGGCTTTTGCAAGGTCCAGGTAGGCTGTGTGGACCACCTTCCCCTCGTCAATGGCCTTGGTGACTATTTCAAAGAAATCAACCAGGTTTAAGAGGCAGGATCTGCCCTTAACAAAGCTGAACTGGGTAGGATCCAGTGTCTGTAGGTCCCCAATATCTTTATTTATGAGATCCATGATGATCCTTTCCATAGCTTTGCAGACCAAGCTAGTCAGGCTTATGGGGCGATAGTTTCCAGGATCTGTTGAGGCACCACCTTTGTGGAGAGGGACCACTGTTGCTGTACGCCACTCTTTGGGTACATATCCTGTAGTAAGGCTGAGATTGAACAGTAGTTTTATGTTTGGGTTTAGTTCTTCTTGGAGTTCATGTAGGATGCAGCCTGGGACACCGTCTGGTCCCATTGATGCTGTGTTTTTTGCTTTGGAGAGGGCAGCTCTTACCTGACCATCTGAGATGACAGAGGGGCAGCACTCTGCTGGGATAGATATTTGTCCTTTTGGTGGGGAAGGGGGGGAGAAGTTTGCGCTGAACCTGTCAGCTAGGATGTTGGCAATGTCTGTGAGTTTGGTGTATTTTTTGTCATTTTGTACTAATTCTGAGCATATCTGGGAATTCCCACCCAGGTTCCTAACATAACTAAAGAAAGCCTTGTGATTATCCTTAGTGTTCTGTGCAATTTTTCTCTCAAAGCTGGCCTTAGACGATTTTATGAGTGCCCGTAGTTTTTTGCTAATACTGATCAGAGATGCCTTCCCTTTTTGGGATTTTGCTCTATCATGTAGTAGCTTCCTCCTTCTATTGTATAGTTTGTTTATGGCTGGGGTCCACCAGACAGGATGCCTAACTTTGGAGGATTGGGTCTTGGTTTTATTTGGGATTGCATGATCCATGCATTCCTGAAGGTGTTCATAGAATGCATTTATAAAGGATTCTGCGGTCTGGGCCATATTTTCCACAGGCCTAGGGGCTTTGAAGGATTCCACCTCAGTTTTGAGGAGTGTGAAATTTGCTTTAGAGAAGTTTTTCACTGTGGTTTTCTGGGCAGGGGTCAGGGTCGGGGTCGGGATGTGAATATCTAGTGAGATTGGTTTATGGTCTGATCTTACCAGTGAGGGATACACTTCTGGTCTAGAGCACAGAGTCCCCATGTTGGTGATGATCAGGTCCAGTATGTTTTCCCCTCTTGTGGGAGTGGCAACAAGTTGTTCCATAGCATTTGAGTTTATAAATTCTAGCAACCTTTGGTCTGGGGTGTTGGAGCTAGAGTAATGCTCCCAGTCTATGTTAGGGTAGTTGAAGTCACCCAATATAATGGTGTTTGGAGAGGCCTTCATATTTTCCAGTGTTCTCAGGAAGGCCGAGTGGGGTTCCTGGGTTTGGGAGGGTGGTCTGTAGCAGGCTATAAACTGGAAGGCAGTTTTACCCACTGTTAGTTGCAATTGGATAGTCTCTGATGTTTCGTGCTGTGCCACCAACCTGGAGGTGTGGGTATCTTTGACGAATATTGATACTCCCCCTCCTTTTGTGGTTCGGTCCAAGTTTTGGGGCCAAAAAACATGGTATGAGGTATAACCAGGTAGTGCTGGGGTGCTCTCGGGAGCCTTGAACCAGGTTTCTGTTACTGCACAGATATCGATGTTCTCCATGCTAAGGAGAGATTCGAGTGCGTGCATCTTGAGGTTTAGACTTCTGGCGTTGAGTAGCATTACTCTTAGTTTCTTATCCCTTGTGATACTTATGGAGGTGGGTTTGTCTTTTGAGCCTTGCCTAAAAAAGGCACTGTGGGGGTGGCAAGAGCCTTTGCTAATATCCGAAAGCCCAGGGGTGACAGGTGCAAGCCATCCCTAGCGAAGCATCGTGGCTTGTCGAGCATGTCATCCCAGGCAGACAGGCATGGGATCCCCTTTGAATGACACCAATACTTAAGCCCATTGTTGAAATTGATCATCTTGTCTTCATATTGCAGCATCATTCTTGGTGAGGGTAAGATGCTACTCAAGGTCAGGGTCATATCGGCCTGGGCTACATGCTCAGAGAGCTCCTCTATGTCTCTTTTCATGCAGTCCAGGGAGGTACGTCTCAGGTCATTCACACCAGCATGGACAATGACTGAGTCATATTTGTACTTGCCTTGGAGTGACCTGAGTGCTTGTGTTATGTGGCGGATCCTAGCGCCTGACAGGCACCTCACCGTGACCTTCTCCTTGTTCAGCCTGGTGAGCAGGACGTCAGTGCGCCTGATGATAGAGTCACCTATTACAAGTGTATCAGGTGTGTTGTTTAGCCTTAAAGGCTGTGACTGTTCATCACACTGGCTTTGTGAGCTATGTATTGCATGTGTTTTGTTTTGGGGTAGCGGTTGCTTGGGTGTCTGCTTTGGAGGTCTCTGCTGCTTAGGCAGATTTTTATTTAAAGCCTCCGAGTATGTTTTTGTGTGTTTATGTGTTTGGTTTGCTGTCTTGGTAGGTCTATGTGAGACTGGAATTGTAGTGAGTGTGGTTTCCTTCTCCTCCTGACTGGTTACGCCAGTACTGAGTTGAGAGAGCTTAGCCTCCAGTTTGGCTATATGGTTGCATCTCTCACATGTGTTGGAATTTGTTGGGAGGAGGAGAGGGTTGTCTGTGTACACGAGGCAGTTGTAACATTGCCTCAAGATTCCCAGATTCACCAGCTGGACTGGAGAGGAGATTGACAACTGACCTTTGGACATGCTAGAATAGTATTGGGAATTCCTTTATAATTGAAAAAAAGGGCCAACGGGGAACAAAGTACTAAATGGGAGTTTGTGAGGATGTAGTGCTTTTAATTTTTTAGTGCTGACTTATATAATTGCTTTAGTGAGCAAGTGCCAGGCTTTAGAGTGAGAATAGGGTGTTTATTATGAGAACTAGATCAGTTCTAAGGGAAATAGTGAAGAGCAGACTTTGTGGAGCCGAGAATGGTTTAAACCCAATTAAGCAGTGCTGCCCGATGCTGCGCTATGCGCAAAATCGTGCAAAGCCGCACTAAAGCGGGTTTTATACAGGGGGACCTGAAGAGCTAGAAATTGGCCCAAAACGGCCAATAGACTACCAGATTCTTGTGCTGGGAACACTCCTCCAGGGATAGATAGGCTGCTCCAAGCTCCCCACTGCCACTGGTCAACAAAGAAGCCTTCCTTTATCCAAGAAAGGAAATGGGCAACACAGGAATTTTCCAAAAGTCCAGAATACAGCAAAGCCTGTATTTGGACTACTCTAGGTCAGGAAAGACGGGAAACAAGGACATTTTTTTTTTTTTGCAACAAACAGCAGGAAAATGCAATAAATATGTAACACAGGCTAGCGCACTTGAGTGTGTAGCCTCAACAGGTAAATGCAACAATCAGGACAAACTTTAAAAGTGCAGGTGCAAAAACAACTTTAAACAGTTTAAAACAGTTCAAGAAGCAGAAATACTTGCAGTTTAGCTAGATCGGACAGTCGCCCAGGTAGTAGCAGGAAAACAAACACTTTTATCAGGTTAGCAGTCACTCTTTTAGCCTCTCTGCAGCTAGCACCACTCTGCAGGACCACAAGGAGCTTGGCTGAGTAGTAACAAGCGCAAAAACCATGCCAAAGTGGGTTTTATACAGGGGGACTTGAAAGAGCTAGAAATTGGCCCAAAACGGCTAATAGACTACCAGATTCTCGTGCTGGGAACACTCCTCCAGGGATAGATAGGCTGCTCCAAGCTCCCCACTGCCACTGGTGAACAAAGAAGTTTCCCTTTATCCAAGAAAGGAAATGGGCAACACAGGAACTTTCCAAAAGTCCAGAATAGGGCAAAGCCTGTATTTGGACTACTCTAGGTCAGGAAAGATGGGAAACAAGGATCATTTTATTTATTTTTTTTTTTTGCAACAAACAGCAGAAAAGTGCAATAAATATGTAACACAGGCTAGCGCACTTGAGTGTGTAGCCTCAACAGGTAAATGCAACAAACAGGGCAAACTTTAAATGTGCAGGTGCAAAAACAACTTTAAACAGTTTAAAACAGTTCAAGAAGCAGAAACACTTGCAGTTTTGCTAGATCGGACAGTCGCCCAGGTAGTAGCAGGTTAGCAGTCGCTCTTTTAGCCTCTCTGCTGCTAGCACCACTCTGCAGGACCACGAGGAGCTTGGCTGAGTAACAAGCGCACAAACCTCGCCAAAGTGGGTTTTATACAGGGGGACTTGAAAGAGCTAGAAATTGGCCCCAAATGGCCAATAGACTACCAGATTCTTGTGCTGGGAACACTCCTCCAGGGATAGATAGGCTGCTCTAAGCTCCCCACTGCCACTGGTGAACAAAGAAACCTCCCTTTATCCAAGAAAGGAAATGGGCAACACAGGAACTTTCCAAAAGTCCAGAATACAGAAAAGCCTGTATTTGGACTACTCTAGGTCAGGAAAGATGGGAAACAATGATAATTTTTTTCTTTTTTTTCTTTTTTGCAACAAACAGCAGAAAAATGCAATAAATATGTAACACAGGCTAGTGCACTTGAGTGTGTAGCCTCAACAGGTAAATGCAATAAACAGGACAAACTTTAAATTACAAGCGCAAAAGCGCGCTAAAGCTGGCTTTAAAGCAGGGGGTTAGAAAGAGATAGGAAATGGCCCAAAATGGCCAATAAGCTACAGGTCACTGGGCTGGAACCACTCCTCAAGGGACACATAGGCTGCTCAGAGCTCCCCAAATTCACTGGTGAACAAAGAAGCTTCCTCCTATCCAAATAAGGATATGGGCAACACAGGAACTATGACACAGCCCAGAGATCAGCAAGACCTGAAGAATGGACTATTCTAGTTCAGTAAAGGCGGGAAACAAGGATTTATTTTTTTTTTACAAAGTAGCAGAAATTAGGTACAGAAACACAGTAAATGCTTTAATTCAGCCAGCGCACTTGAGTGTGTAGCCTACCAGTTAAACTAAGCAAAAACAAACTTTAAAAGTGCAAAAAACTCAGAAATACAGGCAGGAATGCAATAAAGCAACTTTGCAGAGCTTATTTAGTTAAAGAAACAGAGAAGTCTATATATACAGAAAAGCAGCTAAAACACACAAACACTCCAGATGCAGTGCAACCTAGAGCACTTGAGTTGTAGCAATATTAAGGCAATTACAGTTATAATACATGCTCTGAAATATACTCTATATTTCCAAAATGTTTGGGAAGCACAGTCAGAACACAAGGAGGTTCAGGCAAAAAAAAAATCCTTGGATTGTAAAGGTGACATACTATTACTGTGTGATTTAAATTACATTGGAATATGTTGGGAGTCACTATGTACTTTGCTGAAGAATTTGTGGATCTTGTCTGATACTATGGAATGACAATATTGGTAAAATTCAATACCAGGAAAAAAATATCTTGGACCTTATATTGACTAATGTACCAACTAAAGTTCATTCCACGGAGATACTACAGCCATTAGGGTCATCAGACAATAACTCTCTCACATTTATTATTGATGATTCATTAACTGTAACTACACATTTAAAAACATATAAATACTAAAACTTAGATTTTAAAAGTTTTGACGAGCATTATGTGAGATGTGATGGATGATTATAGCTGGTAGATCAGATGCTATGGATACAGTGTTTTGGAGAAGCTGCTTCACAGGGAGTTACTGCTATAGTAAAACAAAAGAGAACAATTCTACTTTCCCATTTTGATGGAACAAAGAAATTTTGAGATTATACAGATGAAAAAAGTAGAGCTTAAAAACCTTAGTATGGTTTCCTTCAAGTGTGAACAGAAAGAAGTTTAATATATTATGTACAAACCTGAAAAAGGAATTACCAACTGCAAAATACTTTTTGTGAATGAATTAGCAATACCTCAAATAAAAAGGCTTTTTATAAATATATACATTAACTTAATAGCAATACTTTTTCATTGCTGATGTTATTAATTAATGGGGAGAAAATTACTGAGCCTAGTAAAATTTCCAATAAATTTAATTTATGCTTCTCAATCATTTGCCGAGATAGGATAGGTAAGGATGATACGTACAGCTATTTTGTAACAGGGTCATGTGCATTGATAACTGAATGAATATTACTAGAACATTTGCCAAATCAAAAGATTCTACTTCTATGGCCCTCATCTGATCCCATGTCAGTAGCTGAATTGTGTAAAAACCTCTATTTTGCTTACTTTAAGTTTAACATTTAATAAGAATCAGGAACTGTTCCAGAAGCCTGGAAACTGTACTGTGTAGCTCCAATTAATAAAGGTGGCTCAGATAATCAGATAGGTAATTTTAGAACCATCAGTTTAATTTCTTTATTGGGAAAATATTTTGAGAACTTCCTATTAGATCTTATTGATAAATCAGAAATAAACTTAGAAATCCCTGATATTATTGTTTCATAAAAGGGTGATCTATGTTTAGTAAGTGGATTAGGTTTTATGAACATTTAGCTATGGCCTTGGATCTGGGCCTATATCCTGAAGTTATTTTTCTAGATCTTGTGAAAGCTTTTGACAGTTTACCTTACAAGGTTATTATTAAATGTTTACAGGAACATAAAGTTAATATAATTGGTTACATCAAAGGCAATAATGTGTAAGAATACAATGTTCTTTTCCTGATTATTCACAAGTTAAAGATTCAGTACCTCAGGGTTCAGTCTTGGGACCAGTCCTCTTTAATATGGTGTTTGCCACATTATTCATGAATAATAAATTATGGGTTTATAAGTATGCTGATGATTGCAAGATTGGTTCCTCAGTTCAGAATTCCTCTGATGTAAATGAGTTAAATAACTACTTGCAGTCTCTAAGTTATTGGGCACTGGAAACAGGTTTACCATTCAGACTAAACAAGGTTAAGATAATGTATTTTTCAAATAGATTCACAAAGCCTCCTGTATATCCGTTGTCTTCCCCACTAAATGAGGTACAGAAATATAAAGACTTGAGTATACTTATTACATCTAAGTTGTCCTTTAATACACATGTAGATCAGATTTCTATAAAGGCAACTAAGTATATGGGGTACCTGCTAAGGAGATTATCTACAAGATATTAACGTATTTTGACTTTGTTATTTAAAATGTATGCAAGACCATTACTGTAACAAACAGCCTCTGTGGTGTCCCCTCAAAGCCTCACAAACCCAGTACATCAATATACTGGGTCTAAAAGTAAAAAAATGAGGAAACTTCTCTGTGTGGATGATTTAAGATTCCCTACAGATCAGGCACCTAATAAAAACCATACAGTGACTATCTAATCTAATAACAGCTGGTAGAAATGCTTTCTTTAAAACCTTCCAAGGCAGCAATTTTCATCTTTAAGAAAAAAATTCAGGGGGTTGTCCTTATTAACAATAAAGTGCAAAAAACACATACTTTTTGCATGAAAAATGTGTATAATTTGATGTTAAGCACAAAAAGGGTACAACCTATTCCAAAATGTTTGCTATTTACAATTGCGTCTGTTATGATTGCTTAATAAACATTTAGAAAATGATTTACATCTCTTACCTATTATACATTTATAAACAACTAAACACACAGTATAAGGAAAGGAATATCATCATTAAATAAGTCATATATGAAATAACTTTTTTTAAAAAATGACTTCTGACTTTCATGCACTTATACTCAAATGTGCATGCATAGCATAAGACATGCCATCATTAGAGATACAATATTGCGATATATGTATGTACATTTATGTACATGTGCGTGTGTGTGTGTGTGTGTGTGTGTGTGTGTGTGTGTGTGTGTGTGTGTGTGTGTGTGTGTGTGCATGTGCATGTGTGTGTTACATTTCTTTGTTGAGAAGGTATTTCATTCTATATTGGAAAAGCTTGTACAGCTAATTGAAAAATCAAGTGATAAAACATCATTACCAGCTCTTCCAGATATTGTCGAACAGAAGGGAATGACAAATTTGCCCTTTCCTTGCTGTAGTGGGATCTTGGAGTTATGGTATAAATTTAGTAAGGGAGGTGCAGTTTGGCTTGCCTTCCCTGTAAAAACAGATGCTTTTTTAAAAGTTTTTCACATTTTGGGGATTGAACATTTCAATTGGCTTATTTGTGGTTTGGTGTGGCTATTGATAAATGTGGTCAATAATAGAAAGGTAAGTTGGTATTTGAATGAAAACATTGAAAAATCAGTTGGCAACTTAACAACCCATATATACTATTATTTACAATAGGTTCATAGGTAAGTACTAGGATAGCTGCCTCTGTGGGACATTTTAAGATTAGCCATTTTCTCTTTCAAAGGTCAGACTCAAATCATGTACCGTGTGTCTGTGAGGTAAACTCCTTAACCATTATACCAACACCAACCCCAGACTCATGCTCTTCTGTCTAAACACACACACACACACACACACACACACACACACACACACACACACACACACACACACACACACACACACACACACACGTATGCACAAGTTGAATGTAAGATTAGAACTCCTGCTTAACTAGTTACACAAGCTAGATAACACAGTACTTAATGCACGTGCCATGGCACAAGTCTTAATTTAAGTTCCATTTAGAAATTAGTGAGGATGTATAGAATTTATTGATCAAGCATGTCCAGATAGTATCAAAGCTGCTTGACTATTCACAAAATAGCCTACATGACTTCCTCTCTAATCTGATACAGCTTTTTCAAATACGACCTAGCTCCTGAGATAAGTTTATTGTTATAAAAGAATGTTTTCTTCTTACATCTCACTTCTACCTGGAAGGGACCATTAGTCTGGAACAAAAGGCTGGAAAGAAGGTCTACACACATAGGTATACCTCATGTTTCCCTGATTTTTAAGAATATCTATGATTCTTGATCAACATTTTGCTCTGCCCCTCAAAAATCTTATTTTTTTTCAAGGAAGGTGTTGTATTACTATAATTAAATAATGATAGTTTTTGCAGATGTAGACTTATCTTTCTTTAGATAAGGCAAGTTAGTATGTTACATGTTATTTTTTCAACTTTTCAAGTTAATGGTATCGAAACTTACAAAGTCCATGATTCAAGGACTGTATGCTTGATTATTTATGGCTTAGATCATGATTCTGAAAGGAAGATGAGTGCTATACACATGGGCAAGTTAAAAAAGATCAGCATAATACACAAATGTAATGCTCAGCAATAGGTTGTCCATATTATGCAGGGAAATGTTGCAGTGTTATCATTTGTGCATATAAACAGAAGAAAATAATTATCTGAATGTTTCCCATTCAGGAATTGAAATGAAGATGAAATAAAAAAGAATTTAGTGCCTAATGTATAAGAGGGCAATTTCAGGGTAGATGCAAATATAATAGGCAAATGCTATCCATGTAACTTAAGGAGTTATCTAGTACACATTGATTCATAATTTAGATAACTGATAAATCATTCTTCCTGCTGTAGTAGCCTTCTGGCTATATGAGTTGCATCCTCCTTAGGATACAACTGGACAGCTTCACAAAGCTATGGCTCCTTCTTACAACTTCACCTTAACTGCTCATTAGCTAACTCCATAGAGAGAAATCAGCAATCTGAGTGAAGAAATGTTAGTGCATTCAAGACAAATCAGGAAGAAGCAGCTCCGAGGCTTTACAAGAGCAGCAGTCAGACTACAAGCTTCATTTCTGGCATATATGTCACCACAAGTAAACCCTTCCACACAGAAATCATTATTTAAAGAAAGTTATATTATTTTTTATTTGGTGACTAAAAGCAATATTTTGCATTTAAGAATTTTTATATTTTTTACAATCTTGGAAGTTCCCTTCTAGGGAAAGCTATTTGTAGCTAAGTGCTTATTTTTGATGTGAGGGCTAGTTTTGTGTAAAGGTATACTGCTTATGCCAACTTTTATACTAAATGTATTAATTTAAGGATTGGGAAGGGTTTTGACAGTGCAGAGTATGTTTATTAATGTTTTCAATGTTTGTGTATACGTCATGACAACTTACCTGTTTATTTATTTTTTTTGTCAGGGTGCATTGTGAAGAAGTGCTTTATTTCTGCCACGGTTTTCTGTGCTGCATTTTTTCTTTTATAGAAAAGGGATCTGTATAGGGAAGTCTAAGTATGTATGCTGCTTGTGAACACTTGTCCGACAATGTACCTTCCAATCGACTCATTCCAAGACTAAGTGACATAAATAGTGCTTCCTCATCTGCAACATGGATACTTATTCCAACCCTGCAGGCTCTTCTCTTGCTGTACCTAAAAGAAGAAACAACATAATAAAGAGTTTCTGCCACCACTTTGGGGTCAGACAGTGCTGCTGCCATTAGTTAGTGAACAGTTATTACTCAGACCACTCACTTATCCGGGTTCCTCTTGTGCAATCCTTTCAATCACCTTGGATCAGGGGAATAGATACATCATTTTTGGCTGTTTTAGACTTGGAAGAATCATCTATTTTGGGTCTGGGAGACATTCCATGAGGTGCTTCTCAAGGTAACCTGGGAAAGAATCCTCTTGACAAGGCTGAAATGTCATCTGCAAGTTGGCCTTCTTCCAGGGTGTAAAGAAAAAAAGGTTAGATATGTTTCATCCAAAGACATAGCATTTGTTTGTAGAAATTATCGTCTTGCCTTTGGCAGGCAAGTATTGTAGACTGTTGGTGCTTAGAAATCCTTACAGAGGGCAATGGTGGAAAAGAAATTTCCGAAGAAAATGTGTCAGAGAATTCTGATATAAAAACACAGGGCTTCTTCTGCAACATATGCCTAAGCCCAATTCTCTGATTCTGAGAAAACTTGCTCCCTTCCCTCTCCCATAGAGAAACGTCCCTTCTCACAAGCTATTTCCATGATAAATGAGGTATTTTTTGTTAGAACAATGTTACAGAGAACTGAAGAAATATTACGATTTGTTAAAATAAAATATACCTTATTCTTCTCCCACTCCTCCCATTTCGCCAGCTTGAGTTTAATGCTGTTTGTAATACTGATTTTCAACCTTCAGTCACCAAAAAAGCAGATAGACTGTGTAAAATATCTCACACTAACAAATTTTTGTTTTCACATCTTGAGTCCAACCCAGTGGTTATTTCCACCTCTTTTCCATCTGGAAGTGGACTGATGGTAAATGCAAACCCTTAACCTGTGAATAAAGAAGGCAAGGTATTGGACAGATTTGGTAAGAACGTTTTCTCTATCACTTTAGTTTACAGAATTCTTAACTACCAGGCACATATATGAATGTGGATTTCTATGTCTGCACTGCACACCTGTTGGAGCCATTGTGCAATATATTCATCAGAAATATTCAGTATATTGCAGGTTATTATCAGATACACCATTCAATGAATGGTAACTGTAGGAATACAATGTCCCAGATCTCAACTCCCCAAAGGTATTAAACACTAAATTATTTTTTTTTCAGTTTTAGCTCTAATATGAGATCATATTTGTGCAACCAATTTTGTTTTACAGTTGAAGGAAATTTCTATTTTTTTTTCGTACAACTGGCAACAGAGTTATATTAACGTAATAACTTTAACTAACATTTTCTGCACAGATAGGTTGCTTCTTTATAGTCTCCCTCTGTATGAGGCAGGGCACTACTGCAGTTCAGTTTCTTCAACTCTTTAAATAAGATTGCTGCTTGAGTAGATGTGCCATACCTTTTCACTTATATTGAATACCCACTGGAATCAAAACAATAATATTTAACTGTAATCACTTATGGCCAATCTAACACAAAGTCAATCTAGGAACTGATCTTACAAAGTTCAGAGAATGATAGAACCAAGTAAATATGTGATTTAAACTAGAAAAATACACTTTTCTTCATCAGTAGCATCAGTACATGCATCATAATCGTAACTCTTCTACAACTGTATTAAATACTGACAGACAGGTCATCATGCTAAATGCCATCCCTTTTTCTCACTCGGATGGCAATGAGATAGCTGACTATTTTGCAGATCACTTCATTTTATTGGACAGTCTCAAAGTTAGTATTAGCACAGCCTTTCATTCTAGCTTTTCATCTTTTTCCTACATATAGCCACCATTGTTGTGGTATCTAAATGCTTTAAAACATAAGTTACAGATTAGTATCTTAAGATATCTTACTGTCTGAGATCCTAAATATTTCAGAAATATTGTACATCCAACTTCTATACTTATTAACAAGTCTATCAAGAAAGGGAGTGTCACTTACTTATTTTCATCTGGAAACAGTCAGCGTCCTATTACATGGAGTTTGATGTCCAGTAAATAAATAAATAAATAATGAATGATTGCTGTTATTTCCTCACTCTCAATTTTGTAGAAGTGTGTGTACCAACAATTGCTGCAATAACTGAAAAAAATGTAATTCTGACAACCAGTATGGCCTCACACTTTAATACGGTACTGGCATTATCCTTACAGATGCTGTAGAATATATATATAATCAGTTAGACCTTGGCAAATCTGATGCTGCAGTTCTCATTAATTTCTCCACATTCTTTTTACACTGCTTGTCACTTTAGGCATAGATGGACATAAAGGTCGCTTATAGCATACCCTTAGTGATTTGAAGTAATCCACTTTCTGACTAAAAGAAATTAAGCCATGAGATGAAATGCTGTTTTTTGTTTCTCCCTCCCTCCCTAACTGGAAATGCTGTAGTTGCTTGTGGCTCTCTTCTGGGACTTCTTCTCTTTACAATAGCCATAAATGGCACAGCTAACCATCATAGGCATTTGAAGCATATTCACTATGATGACAGCCACTCAAGGAAGTCTCTTACTCCAAGGTTATGTTATTCTCATATAAATCCACAGAGTTTGATTATTCCACTATGCCTAGCTCTGACCTTTGTGACTCTGTTTCACATCCATTTGTTCTTATGATTAATATCACTATACTAGACAATGTGACAATTATAATGTCAGCTAAGAGCACAAACTCATCAGAAATTGCATAACATATATGTTTACCATATCAGTCATCCAGCATTGCTTTAAAGCTCCTTAAATGTGTTGCCGCTGATGTACTCAGAGGTAATTGATCTCAAGCTCTTGCTAATCTCACAGCAAAGAAAAATATTTAAAAGTATGTTAAATCAATCTATATTAATCACTTCAAAATTTCATACTTTTTTTTGTTAATAGTGTGACTTGTAATCTAATACAGTTGTGGCAAACAGCTCATCTTTCAGGCACACATACACCATTATTAAACCCACAGTCACCTATAAAATACAGAGTGTAATTTCAAAATAGGTAACAGATCTGATCATATTACCAAAACTAAAGTGTTGATCTTCTTATAGTACAATGTGTAGAATTCCTTGAATATCCTAACTTTCTAAAATATTACATATTGTACATGAAGAAATGGGTGTGCCTTCTTTGAAGGTTGGGTGTCGGGCTGTCAACTCGGCACCATAAAAAAATCCACTGCCAATCATTAGCAGACCGGAGTTCCGCTGTGGCGACCCCTAACCGGGAAAAGCTGAAAGACATTACTTTTACATGAAGAAAGTGGCATAATACAGAATATTGCAAAGATATCTTTACAGATGGATTCCCAGAGTAAATAAAACATAGCACATCTTAAACAAACAAAATCAACTTTTAGTGATGGGGCTGATATCAGCTTCAGACATAGACTTACTGTTTATCATACCTCCAAGATGCTTGTTATATTGATAAAACTTAAAAGATTATTTTTAATGGAATATAGATATCCCATGTTGCTTTGATATTTATGGACAACACTGCATTTGCACATGTTAAAACACAATTTGCACTTCATTATTCCATAGGTACAACTTCTCCAAAACTTGTTGAAAACTATTCTGATCAGTCAAACTCAAAAGGATCATAATCAACAAAATATTGGCCCAAATCTGATCACCCACTGGTACAGCAGGCAATAAATACTGAAAGGAAAAAGTTCCATAACTGAACTGGGAGGGCACTCTTGTTGACCACAAAAATGCCTCACTAAAAGAATCACAGGCCTAAAGCAGATGCCATATGCTGACCATCTAAAAAAACTCCAGCTATACTCTGTGGCATATCATCTACTCAGAGGTGATCTCTGCTTAACATACAAGGTTATGTCAAACCCTGAGCTGATCGACATGCTCCACTTAAATAAATCCCCATCTCTCAGAGCCACATGGTCCAGGGATCTAAACCTTATCATTACAATGAACAAAACATGCTGGAGGGATAGGTTCCTGACCCAGAGACTCCCCATACTCTGGAATAGACTGCCCATACATGTCAAGCAGATGCCTCACTGGCCCTCTTTAAAAGGAACCTTGATTGGATGGGAGATAAGAAATTCATCCCGGGGATCATGTCAGTCGCCCTGCTAGACAGGGGCCCAGAGAAGTAAATATTGTGGGAAGAAATATCCAGGGAATTGTTATGGCTAGGCTTGCATAGGCCTTAGAGCCGATAGCCTAGTACCAAGCTATGAACCTATGAACCTGTGAACCAACCTAGTATTAGAAACTGATTCATTAATTCCAATACAGTAAGAATAAGAATGTTTGCACAATCATTCATTAATTCATCTTCACATCTGATGTTGAAATTTTGAATTATAGGAGGATATAGAATTGAATCAAATATCTTGGCAAGGAAAAGTGCTAGTCAGTTGTATCAGACCATAGCCTGAATGGCACTTTTGGAAATGCATAGCATATTTGTATTTTATGAACATCATATAGCAAAGTGGAGTTGAAAAAAATACACATGTATTATGAATTATATGACAAAAAAAATAAACAAATAAGAATATTCTCTTAAAGCCTTTGGTGAAATTACTTGACAATGATATGGTTGTGCAATTTTTTATACTATTACTATCTTTACTTTTGTATATTGGAATTACTGTAGCTGACCTCTGGATATGTAAGACATAGAATTTTTGCCCTTAATATTTTATTTAAAAAAATAACTATTTATTTCTAGAAGACTCACTATTGAATTATGTATATCCTTGCACAGAGCCCTATATACATCCTCCTCTGTTACAACTGGACATTCATGATGTGTCTGAATTATTAATTCTGCATGGCAATAGCTGAATTGCAATAATCTTTTAAGAAAAAGTACTTGTACAGATTTCTACGATAAAGTCGTTATCTAATGCATCAGTATCCTTATATCACGGGGTAAGCTTTCTTTAGATGAGCTCTCATATGTTTAAAATAACTTATCTGATGTAAAATTAGCCAACTTGTGCTCATTAACAGCCTTTGCTTATCTGACTTTTTTCCCCACTCAAAGCTGAGTTACATCTAAAATATCTTACATTATTCTGCCTAGTAGGGCATCTACTATAAGTGAACTAATAATTATTTTTGTTTTTTGATAATTTTTGTAAATATAAAAGTACATTTTTTGTAAAATCTGTATCTGACAGTTCAGTTATATTTATGCACAACCTCATTAGTGTTTTCATAAAATTTACTCCGATCACCATCGATGTTTAAATTTGCTGTGTGTGTCCTTATCTGATAAAATGCTCTGAAATACCATAATCTAATAAGTTTGTTGTTATATTGATTTACCAGCTGATATGTGTATGTGCACACACATGTGTGTGATTATTATACCAGAACCTTCAGGAAAACCTGTAAATGAACAGGACTGGCAAGACCTTTCATTTTTAATATTAGACTGCTAAAATAGTCTGTGTTGTCATAGTTATGTTTTCAAGTAATATGTTTTATAACAAATGAGGTTTGGCAACAAACCAAGTTGTCATGGGATATCTTTAAGAGGGGTTAGATTGATATATCAGTGGGAGTTAAGTGGGTTGGCGAGATGAAATGGTTAAATGGAGGGAGGGATAATTGGGAGGAAATGAGGTAAGGGTGGGAAGGGCTTAAGGGGTTTAGACAAGTGTAGCTGGGTAATTATCACATTTTGGCATGAACTTGCTACAGCAGGTCCGTGATGATCTACAGGTATTGTTGGTCAGGTAGGCCTGGGAATGGTGGGGTATGGAAGAGGTGAGTGATGTTTAATAACAGGGGCATAATTTTTTTTTTGGGGGGGATAGGGGAAAGCTATACTTGTGTTCAATGTCTAGGAGGAGGCTTGTGGAGTTTTCTTATGTTTCCCATCAGCAGTCCCATTAATTATCATCTATGCTGGCCTTGCTTGAAGGTACACTACTCTGCCTATGCTGGCATGAGGTGCTTGTGTCAGTGGGGGCAGCACGGTTTTATATATATATATATATATATATATATATATATATATATATATATATAAAACATTTTCAAATAAAGCTTAAGTTATAGATGTGATTGCGGCTGTTGCTTCCCTCTTTGAGTTTGCATTTGCTGTTGTTGAAGGATTTTGGGGATGGCTTGCCCTCACTTTGCAGTGGGTTTGGGATGTCATGGTGGTGGTGGTGAAGGTTGGACGTCTCTCCTCTAGGATGGTGCAAGATTTGATACCATAGCAATAATATAGCGGAGTTCTCCCCAGAGTGGATTACCACAGTAGAGTTGGTAGCAAAACGTAATTGATGGGCAATTTACATATGAGGCACTTGGGATAGGAGACCTTTCTATTTCTGGCAGTGGTTTATGTCCATTAGCATGCAGCTGTTAAAGGCCAGTTCTGAGAAACGGTAATGTGCACTGTATGTTTACTGGTTGCTTAGTATATGGTTAAAGCAGTACCATGCAAGCTAGTTTCCTGTATAACCATGCCGCTAAGTCAAGGGGTTACTTTACTTAATTTTGTGTTCAGATTAAACTTTAGCTGTAATTGAGATGGTTATGATCACAGCAGTCAGTGCTGTCTTGCAGACGCATAGTGGTGAGGTTGGGTGGATTGTGAAGTTCCGGCCCTTCTACGGGGTGCACTGATTGATTTCAACAACACTTAAAACAAGGTATTCGCATAATAAAATAATTTTTTGTTTTTTTGGTAATATTCTGAGATAAGTGATTTCAGTTAGTGAACGTCAGGGATAAATTGAATCATTTACTGTTTTCAGTTGTCTTTTCCATAGATACAAGGTGTGGGCTCAAGGTTAGTGCTGATGGTCTATGTATTGCTGGACATGACGGGTTGCTGTAAGAATAAGTTATGGACAGAAGTGAGGTGCTAATTTGGTCACAGTTTTTTCGCGGGTTCTTGAGCGAGTGAGGTAGCAGTTAGCACCATGCATGCACAAGTGGAGCTAACAGTCAGTGTTGGCCTTTCTCCTCACACAAGCAGTCACTGCTTTAAGTCTAATAGGGCAAAGGGAGTATCAATCGGCATAGCTTCTGTGGACTAGGTTGCTATGTTTTTTGTACGTTTCAGTTAATTTCACCCCTGTTGGCTGGTGAATTTAGTAGTACTTCAGCTTGATTCTTGTCAGTGGTTAGGATCGGGTATCATCTTGGTTGAAGGGTGTGGTCTCCTGGTGTGTCAGCTGTAGGTTCAATTGATTTGTTGGCAGCTTCAGGCTATTTTCCTGGCACCACTTGTCACCCAGGTTCACTTGCTTGTTCAACTTCCAGTCGGGTTGTAACTACTCTGTAGTCAGGGTGTCAGGTGCAGGCCCATTTGTGTAGGGGGGATGGGACCGTGGGTTAAGGATGCTGTAACATATAAAGCTAAATGAAGTTAAGGAGGGGGTAGCATTGCTTTAAGAAGTGATATAAATACCTATGCAGCTGGTTTATGCAGATTTTGATTAAGACAGCTATTGAGAAGAGTTGTTATGAAAGACTGACATGTTTTAGAAATGTAGAACATTCAAGCTGCCCTTTCTCACAGAAATTGTTACAGTCGGTAGTAGGTCATGCTGACAGGATATTTGAATCTGGTTTTCAGAGCAGTCGGCGCCTAAAGACATAATTCATGGAGGGGATGTTGGACTACAGAGGCTCAGGCCTGCAGTGGTGTGTTAGTGTGGCTTTGGGGGCTATGGGGCTTTTCTGAGCAATGGGCATTTCAGCCACAGATTTTGCAGAAAACCCAGTTTTCTTTTCACTATGCTATCTACAAGTGATGTTGATTCAGACATTGGTGTGTGTGTTTTAATGTTTACACAGCTGCATCTTCATGGTTTACTTGTGCAAAGGATGGCAATTGGGGACTCATCAACCATGGCTGGCACTTTAGTGCTAATTCATTAAGGGTTGAAATTTAGAATAATGACAGATGCTTCAGTTTAAGGCATCATATGCTGCAGTGGGTTCATGATAGTGCACAGCCTGTTATTTAATCCACGTTCTAAAGTTTGCAGGAGCAGTACATTTACAATTGTCCTGCTTTGTTTTTTTAGTTCTTATTTTGGGGTTGAGGGGTATGGTTAACATATTGTTAGGTTAACAGCATTTTTGACAAGACCCTTTTTTTTTTCAGTAGGTGGTAAGCTGTTCAATGGAATAGTTGCCTACAAGCATGGGCAAAGGGTATTACTGCATGTTGGGAGGTTGGACGACTGGGCGAAAGCTATATGTCAGCTTTCGAGATCTGCTATTCGTGGTATAGATATTTATTAGGTATGGGGGTATGGGCAGAACCCTTCTGGAAGCTTACTTACCAACACCACAGTTATGGTTATTATGCACTGTTATTTGGTAAGTCAGATATTCTGCTGGGGTGGATTTTGGGTCGACGACTGGTAAACAATTTGGTAACAAGTTTACTTCTGCAGTACTCATTAAGGCATATCAAGGTTGGTGTAGTTGGTTAGTGTAGGGCCGAGGGAAGAAGAGGTATGTTGGGGCAAACTATTTTGAGATTTTTTAGGGAGATTTTGGCGGTCCCACTGGTGGGGTGCAGTCTCACCTTTTTATTTATTTTTTTATTTTTATTTATTTAACATTTGTTGACCAGGAAAGTCCGACTAGGTTCCACAGAGTCTGTTTTCAGCAGAATCCCAGGGAGAAATGCTCCAGATGCATGTCTTTGGAATGTGGGAGGAAACCAGAGTACCTGGAGGAAACTCACGCGAACACAGGGAGAACATGCAAACTCCACACAGAAGGCACCCCAGCTGAGAATCGAACTGGAGAACTTCTTGCTGTGAGGCAACAACATTAACTGCTGCACCACTGCACCGCCTATTATAGTATTAGGGGCTGTTACTAGGTTAAAGGATCTAAGGTTCTTAATGGACTAGTCAAGTTCAGGCATGTAGGATTCCTTATCCTCAAGTGCATCACATGTTGCTCTTATCCAAGAGGGACATGAGTGGATGTTGCTTTGTATAAGAGGGATATAGGTGAAGTTGTTGGGTGAATGTGAAGTTCAGGGGATGTAATCGGTGGTATTAGCACAACTAGGGGATGTTTTAATTTTCTTTGCCCTGATTATTGGTTAACAACTTTATCGAAGAAGCTCATGGGATGATTAAAAAGTGATACTTTTATTTATAGACTAGGCCTTTTAATGGAATGATTTTGTTTATTAGACATGGTTATTATTGTATCATTAACATGGGAGGTGTGAAGAAATTTTGTTACGGCATTTTCAGTTTCATTGGAGTTTCGCACTTTGTATTTGTGAGTGCATGTTAGGCCATTGATGTAAGAGATATGTTCTTGGTGGTGCATAATGTTATTAATACATTTTGGTTTATGCATGTGTGGAGGATTTACAGTATTTTTCTTTTACAGATCATACTGAGGTCATAGATGAGGATGTGCAAAGTGAACAGTAGTTGGTAGACGCAACAAGTGAGAGATGATGCTTTACAAATGTGTCAGCCGTGGGAGCAGTATGTAAAGAGATAGAGGTACAGAATTTCTGGCAGAGATGGCAAAGGGCACAGTTTGTATCGGCTGATGGGCCTAATAAGGTGATGTGACAGAGGATGCTGCTGTTGGAGGTTCTGGACCTTGGCTTGGAAAGCAGTGAGGTTGCAGGTAATGACATGATTCCAGGTGCTCATTCAGGCGAGTAAGTTTGTATGGTTTAAGATTACGGTGGCTTCAGGAATGATCGAGGCAATTTAGAGGCATGGTACAGCAGGTGTTTAGTTAGCAGTAAAGGGAATTTTGGGGTAGAACCTAGGTGGGATGTATTTAATAGCTGAGGTTGGGTTGGTTTTGGGATCATCGGGTAATGAGATTTCCGGTAATTTTAACATGGTAAGTACGCAGTTAGGCATGTCAGACTTGGGTGGAGTTTTGGAGTGCATTTTCAGTTATCTATGCAGGTCACTGTGTTGGTAGAGGGACCATGATCTGATCTGGTGATGGAAAGTTGTTATAGTTCATAGAGCGTGGTAGCTATTGGTGATGTTACATATTAGGTTAAGGTTTAGAAGGTGTACCACAAAAAACATTTCTTTATGCTTGAGGGAATTTGATATGTAGGGTTGCTGGAAGTATTGCAGGTATGAGGGTGCTTTGGGTATATTGTGGAAGCAGGGTGCTTTGTTATGTGGGTGATAGGGGGTTTAAGCAAGGCATGTTTTGGAGCTGTGCAGCAGTCAGCCAGGTCCTCTTTCTTTTAGTTGTGACTAGGGTAGCTAGGAGGGGCTTTAGCAGGTACTGATTTGGGGGGTGTTTAAGGTTATGCAGATGTTAGCTGTTTCTAGCAATCAGCACATTAATCAGGATCATAGCATTGTGCTATCGTGACTTTGGTGGGATTTCAGTGGTTTGATAGGTCAGCTTGGGTTGAGTGGGTAGAGGGACAGACGTTGAATACTGTAAGATGGGTTTTCTTTGACTGGGTGCAGGTTTCAGTTCAAGGTGTTATAGTTTCTGTGACATTTGTTATGGTTATATGTTGTCATTCCAAAAAGATCAAGTCATGGTTAGTGGCTTGAAGGAAGTGGACTAAAAGGTAATGTATTCTCTTGGAGTGGATGTTACGGTATGGTACAGTGGGGTCAGGGGTAATCCTACTTTATTTAGTTTCATTAAGGTGCGTTTCAGTGCTGGTATGTCAAGGCATGGGTTTGATGACAGGGTTCTAATGTAATTTACAGAAGATAGGTATACCAAATAATGTTTGACTTAACTCTTCCCTTTATGGGAGGTAGTTGGTTGAACAATTTTGGGTAGAAGGGAGGGAGAACAGCCTGGTTAGGCTGGATGGCGGAGAAGAGGAACAGGCTTGCCCTCTTCTGTTCCCCCTCTGGTGTCTGGATGTTCATTTCAAGGATTTGGGGAAAGGAAAATGAGCAGCTGGAGGATGTTTTGCTGAATAGATAAGCAAGCAGAGGTAAGGATGTGGCTTATTTGGTTGGAAGGTAATTCAATGAATGGTGTATGAAGTGAGATGGGACGCTGCTTCATAAGTAAAGTAACCAAGTAAAGGTATGTACACTGCTTACTGGGTCAGGATGAGTAAGGTCATGTCATCCTGAATTATTTGGTTGGATGGGTAATTCAATAATTGGGATATGAAGTGAGTCTTGGATGCTGCTTCTTAAGTAAAGTAAGTGAACAGAGGTATGGATGCTGCTTACTGGCGCAGGATGAGTAGGTACGCTGTCCTGATTGACTTTATAAGGATGTATATGCTGTGTTTAAAATCAATTATACTATGTCCAGTTGTAATTAATAAATTTTGGTGATCACAGCTATGTTATGGAAGTTTTAATAAAGGTCATCAAATGTCATTCAGTGTGATGTGTTTATTGAAGGGGACCTGGACAAATAGTTTTATTGCTTTTGTATCAAACAAGCACAACAGTAGATGCAGCAAGATGTTCTTCGAAATGTTAATCTTTTCCCAGATTTCTTCTTTTCTAACCTACACTTGCAAAAGCATTCTCCTTATTACTAATAGTGCTTTTCCATATTAAAATAGTACTTAAATGAATATAGTTATCACCTAGCCTTCATATACCTTTAGCAGTCATGATTTTTACAAATTCAGCCAAGTTTCATCCCACTTCAGAAAAAAATGAAAGTTGTTATAACTGGAAATTCAAACTATACACCCATAAATCATTACATTAGCAAAACTAGTTAGTGTATAATATTTGAGACCAATATAATACTGTCTGATCCTTAATTACTGCACTCTGAAATCACAGAATTATAGCATTTTCCCCTCATAACTAACATCTACAGCACTTCAGATCTTCTCTCCACCATGCAGTCAGTCAGCAAATAGGTTAAATTTTATTTATAATATTGACTTGACACTTTAATTTCTCCAAGTCACTTGGGTTTGTAGTACCATGACAGGAATTGATCTCATTACTAAGTCAAAGTATGATTTCAGTTCTTGAAATTAGTATTGTTTCAGTCTTTGATGTTAGCCAAAGGTGCTATTTGCAGCACCTGCCATGTGCCCAGAATTGACTCCTGCTGTAATTCATATGGAGTTACAAGTATAGGTAGCATATCTAAATGTGACTGTAAATTCTTTTTATGCTCATACTACTATTGGAACTGTGTGGCTATCCTTCCTCCACACTGCCCTCATTTCTACCTGTAAATCCTAACATTTTATAGCTATGTGTCACTCAGTCTCACTCTGTCTCTCTGTATGTAAGACACTGTAGTCATTTAGTGTAGCAATAGCAATGATCAATTAAACTTTTGTCTTCTTCTTCTTCTTATGGACTACTATATGTGTTTTTCTCACATCTGTTTTTTGAACTGTTGGTAATGGGTGAGCCCATGTGATACAGACTTCATCATTCTCTATAATGCCTTGTGGCTCATGTTTCCAATGTCTCTCAGCTACTTTGATATGATAATGTTTACACAAACCCCTATGCAACAGACCTGCCAAATTATTATGCCTTTCAGTTTTCTTCATTCTACACAGAGTTTATGCAAATGTCATTTTCCAGATTATTTATGTCTCTGACTGACATGTATCACCCTCCTGATAGTATACTGAGAGGATAGAATTAGACAAATGTCTATACTAAACTGCCAGTTTTATTTGCTAGCTTTACTTTAATCAATAAAATGAGCCATGGTGGTACAGCGGTAGCGTTGTTGCCTCACAGCAAGAGGTTCTCCTGTTTGATTCTCAGCTGGATGCCTTCTGTGTGGAGTCTGCATGTCCTCCCCGTGATCGAGTGGTCTCCGAAAGACATGCATGAATGGGCGTGCCTTCGCTGAAGGTTGGGCATCTGGCTGGCAACTCGGCACCATAAAAATCAACTGCCAGTCATTAATGGACTGGAGTTCTGCTGTGGTGACCCCCTAAAAAAAAAAGCCGAAAAGACAAACAACAACAAACTTTAATCAATAAAATCACGTCAGTACAAGTTACTCTCAGTATTGCATGCTACCTTTTCTCATTTTCAAGCAATCATATAACATCTGTCACAGTATATATTTTTCATAAAATTCACATTTGTTGATGATCTCTTGTTTAAACTTAGTAAAGCATTGTTTAAACAAGCAATTCCAGCTTGAATCCTTTTTTTCTTATTTTTAGAGAAAGCAAAGTGATATTTGACATGGATTTTACATAAGAAATTGTGACAATGGCCACTTTTAATAATTTCTTTGCCAATATCTAGAACATTCATTCCTGCACAACTAGTATTTATAGTTTTGTGTATGTGTGCATTGGTAGAATGTTCATTTGCTAACTGAAGCAAATAATGTACTAGCTTTAGCAGATGTTCATTTTCATGTTGCTGAGTTCATGTTTTGTCAAAACAGATAAATTGGGGAATATCTCTGGCAGGAATGTATGAGAAATAGCTACATAAGTGGATTGATTTAGCTTTGTGTATGTTTGTGTGTTTAGGCTGTGTTTGTCTTGTGTAGTGTTACAGATAGGGAAAGGCTATTTCAGAAAGTATGTTACAGGGGTAGGGTTAGGGGGCAGGGGAAAGGGTATGGGTAGGGTTAGTGCAGATGAGCAAGTTATTGAGGGGAGGGGGAAAGTATAGTGCTCAAATTATACTGAGAATGGAGTTGGCATGCAAATTGTAGATATGTAAAACTCAAGGTCTTTATGCACGCAATAAGCCAGCTGTGGTCTGTATCTAGGTGTGTGATACCTCTTTGTACTCTAGCTTTCATAGAGCTTTTTTTTCAGATGAAGCATTATACATCTTTTTATTTGTTTTCAACTTCTGTCTCATAGAAGGTATGAAAATGTTACATTATATACTGTGAGGCTGAAACTTCATCCTTAAGCCAAGTGTCTTCGATTGAAATTTGAACAATGATTCTCTGCCTCTTTCATCTGTATCTCTTTAGTATAACTTTGTTTACATTATAACTATTTTGCTATCTCAATATTCCCTTGCTATAAAGTGTCTTACAACTGTATTTATGTAGATGCTTGCTTGATTACTTCAATGTGATCTTTTACTGTTGATAAGGTACTGTAAAACATTATTTCTATTGAATGTGTATGTGTTTGCACTAGTATTTGTTATCTGATATTGTTATTGTAACATGAAATGAGCCTGCAATTATTCTTCTGTTATCAGTGTTGCAATCCAGTCAACAAATTGCAAATTAAATGAAATTAGATACAATTTGCTAAAACTGTGGGAGTAGATTATACCAACCAGGCTTCAGAACTGGTTTGTATATTATTAATATTATCTATATTCATAAAGGCTATTGTGAGTGTACTGGATTTGCACACATTTGTGGACTTTTTAGTTATAGCATTTGTATTCTACTAAGTAATGGGTATACAAACTTAATTAATAATATAATTATTATTGTTAATCAAATGACATCAAATTAAGTTAAAACTAGTTTATAAATGAACAATGATGGCATTAAATATCTATGGTCAATAGATGGCAACAGTTAAACATCATATATCTGACAAAGTAAGACACTGATATTTTGTAGGTCTTTGAATTTCAAAGCTGATATTTACTCATTTCAAGAAGACTTCTTTAACACTTTATAACTCACTAATCTGACCTATTTTGGATACATAGTTTCACTTTGTAGCCTTTGAAGAAGCAATATGAGTTAACTTGAAAAGATAACTTGCAAGAGAAATCACAAAGTAGGAAAATTTAAACTCTGCAAAAAGCATATCTGCTCAGTCTAAAAGACAGTATCCAATTTTGACTTATTGTAATGTTTATGGCTGGAATACAATGATGAGGTTACTAAGATAAGTTTAGGGACCTGCATAAAATATCCATCTATCTATTAATCTATCTATCTATCTATCTATCTATCTATCTATCTATCTATCTATCTATCTATCTATCTATCTTATATCTATCTATCTATGTACCTACCTATCTATCTATCTATATATATATATATATTATATGTATATATATATATATATATATATATATATATATATATATATATTAATAACAGAATGTAAATGAGACAGATGCCTTCCATGGCTATGTAATGAACTTCATTTAATCACTTAAATAAGCCTGCCATTAACTTCCTTTAAATATAATCTTAGCATTTGTATATAGCAAGTAAAAATTATCAATACAGGATCACAGCAACAAAGCTTCTTGAAGGCCAGTAGATCCCAAGTTTGACAGCTGAACCTATGAACCTGAGATTTATTTTTTTTTAAATGTAGTCAAAAGTGTCAACCATAAACACTCTGAACATTATATAATAGTCAAGGAAGTAAACAATAGATATATGTATGAATGCAAACAGAACCATTTCCAATATTAAGTAGTCACAGGTTTTAGATGTTTTCCTGAATTCCTCATTAAGAATAATACTGAGTGAGCATTTGTATGCCAAAGAACACTGAAATGTGTTAATTCCTTGCTACTTTTAATTTTGTTTGCACTTTGAAGAATACTTGGCCTCGTAACTGATGTTAAAGCTATATATTATAACAGTTCAGGCATATCATCGTGATATTGTACATATATGCACCAAATTTAGTTTAATTATTATCAGACACATAATTAAAAGACAAATTGCTATGTAAATGGTAAAAGTTTTAAAGCTTATTAAACAATCTGAAGGTACACATGAAAATAAATATAAAATTTTGTAAAGCACTAGCAAAACTAAAGATGTTTAGGGAGTTAATGGTACATAACAGTAAATAAGCCACGTAATTTGTATGATAACAGGACATTTGAAAGTTATGCATGCATATGACTTTGGACTTGCATCATTTGTTTGTTTAACTTTGGCACTGACATTTCAACTACATTTGGTACAGATGCTAAAGATTATCTCTTATATTCTGCATCCACATTTTTATCATAGCTCATAAGCAAGATTACAGAATGACCCATGACACACACACACACACACACACACACACACACACACACACACACACACACGCACGCACGCACGCACACACACACATGCACACAAACACACTCACACACACAAACACTCGCACACACAAATATCTATATTTATATATTTATATCTATATCTAGTTAGCTAGCTATATATATATATATATATATATATATATATATATATATATATGTATATATATATATATATATATATATATATATATATATATATATATATATATATATATATACATATATAGGGTCTATGTTTCTTGATCAAAATTACAAAATCACAAACAAAAAACATAACAACCCACTTAAGTGAAAGTGCACAACATCAAAAGTGTACTTTCACTTAAGCCAATCATCAAAAAACAAAAAAAAAATTAAAACTGTTTATGCAGGGGGCCAAGCCTGTGCCCCCCCACACACACCCACTTAAATATACCAACTCTGAGATTGCACTACAGTGGGGAAAAGGATATATTTCCTTATCCCCACTGTAACCGGCTTAAGTGAAAGTGCACTTTCTATATAGTGAACTTTCGCTTAAGTGGGTCCGATCTTCTGTTACTCGACAAACTGTGTTGTCAATTAACAGACCCATATATATATATATATATATATATATATATATATATATATATATATATAAATGAAGGCCATACATGCACACACACACACACACACACACACACACACACACACACACATATATCTATATTTATATATCTATATCTATCTGTATATATATATATATATATATATATATATATATATATATATATATATATATATATATAGAAAGGCCATATACACACACAGACATACACACACACACACACACACACACACACACACACACACACATATATATATATATATATATATATATATATATATATATATATATATATATATATATATCTCTATATATATATATATATATTTATATATATATCTATATATATATATATATATATATATATATATATATATATATATATATATATATATATATATATATATATAGAGAGAGAGAGAGAGTGGCAATATTGCTCTGATACAGCATTCAGCATCCTAGCATGATGACAGCTATACATTATGTTTAATAATATGTTCATTCAGTCATGTGTCATTTCTCCCTTTGCACTTGAACAAAATTACAGCTCTTCAAAATGACAGCAGCCTTACAGAACCTCAACAAAACTCACTCTTTTCAAATAAATGAATAAGATTCAATTAAATTAGGCTTACTATTAAAGACTATATTCGCCAAGTCTGATCTTTATATATTAATATTGCAAGACAGCATCTGCTATGACTACTTAACAGCTGTCACATTCCTGAAATATAATGTTTACAATAAATTAATGTCATCCTATTCAAATGAAGACGTGCTTGTATTATGCAAATCTATACCTGTAAATTAGTGCCTTGCTTTATCTCATAGCCTTATACTCATTAAATGACAGCAGTGCCTCACACCACTCCACAGGTTCCAAACACCTTTTCACAGCATGTGCAACTGAACTTTATGGAGCAGCTTACTGTACATTATTCAATTATTAACACTATTTCAAAATCTATAATCTTGTAAAGCAAATAACGCATAATATTGGGTTATGAATCCTGCCTACCGAAGTGCCAGAGAAAGCCTTATATGCTGGGTATCTTTGTATTCAAGACAGATTACATACAAGTCATGCTGTTGTGGCTATAGGTGTGAGTTCCTTCATTTACTGTTCCTTGGCCCTTTCTGATTGAGTAAAGACAGTTTTTCCCTTAATGACAGTGATATGTATACTTTAGCTGCTTATTCATTGTTTCAGGAGCACTGAGAATATCATTTTTGTACTACAGGATGATGTAGTCCCAGAGTGAGGAATAATGAGAATCTTAAAAGGAACCTGGTGCTCATTTTATGTTAAAAATTAATTGTGAAGAAAATGTGGCAAACAAATTAAAAGCGATTTTATTCTTACTGTATAAACTGCTATTATGAGAACAAAATGAATGAAGGCAGGGTACGAAGTAGTCCAGGAAAACAAAATCCAAATAAGTCAAAAATACTGCACTAAGCCTGCAGGCTAGAAACGTACTGTAAACTGTTTATTCAATAAAACAACAAAGATACACACAAAGTAAGCACTTCCACAACATCCAGTCGCTTCATCAGACAACATTCCAAGACAGTGCTCATCCTAAATAATCCTCTGCAAAGTCAGCTTACTTAATTAATCACATCAGTTAAAGTGAACAAAGTATTTAAAAATGTGTGCATATATAGTACATAACATATTATATAAAACACATACACAAAGCATTTGCATACATTTTAAAAACATTTAAGAACTGTGTAAGACTATATAAAATCTATGTAAAAATCCTTCTTTATAAAAACAGCATTCTTTATTTATGCCTAAGAGGGCATGCCTTCAGAAAAGGTTTTTATGAAGAAGTACTGTTAAGACCTGGAAATCATTCAACATTTAGCAGAAAAAAACATTTCTGTTCTGCTGCTTCTGTATGATTTTCCAGGTGCCCCCCTAATATCTACATCTAATCCTTGTAAAACAAAAAATCGTAAACTATGTGTAGGGTCATTTTGTAGCACATGTACTGCTAATGCATTATTTTCTTTCTTGTTCTTCACATCCCTGATGTGTTCAAGTCTTTAAGTTGTCTATTTGTTTTACCTACATAGTAGGCATGACATTTCTCACAGAAAGAAAAATAAAACAATTGACTGTTTTACAGTCTGCATAGTACTGCATTCTCAGTGTGAATCTCAAAGAGGGATGTTGGTAAAAGGAACTAGTATATAGATATTTGCATGCTGTACACTTTCTACACAGAAATGTTCCTATCCTAGTAGATTCATACAGGTTTTTGTTTACACTCTTTTATGGCATAAGTGTTGTTTTATGGATTTATTATTTCTAAAAGAGAAGGATGGTGTTGTACCAACTATACTAATTAATTCTGGTGCATCTTGTAGAAGCCTCCAGTTATTCTTTATAATGTCACAAAATTCATTGATATCACTAGAATATTGAAAAGTAACTCTAAAATTGTCATTGGTAACCATTCTATCTTGGCTAGTGTTTGATTCTTCAGCCGTATAGTCAAAGTATGGTTTACACCTATCAGCCCTATGTAACCAAGCTTCTTCTATAGCTTTTACTATTTCTTTTTCTGAGTAACCTCTCTCTAAAAAAATCTAATTTTAATTGTGATAGGGCTGTATGCGCATCTCTGTCATTACTATGTAGTCTTAAAGTTCTATATATCTGCCCTTTAAGTACATAGCGTGGAATATGCCGTGGGTGCATACTTCTTTTATGCAAAAGGGCATTCCTCTTGGTAGGTTTTACATAAATGCTACTAGATATTGTCATAAGTTCAGATTTCTTTAGTGTAATGTCTAAAAACTCTATTTCATGTTTAGAATAATGATAGGCAAATTTTAATCCTTTGGTTTTTCGACTGGAAACAGACTGCCTGCCTTGCTTGGATTACTTTCAAATACTTAGTAATGCTGTACAATTCTTTTCAAATACTTAGTAATGCTGTACAATTATATATTTTCTATTATTTTTTGTTTTGTTTTGACTTAAGACGAGTTCACGTTCGCTACTTATACTACTATTGTCTGATCTGATTAATATACAGTGATTAACTAGAAATATATGGACTGAAAATCTTCCACACAGAGAAGTTTCTTACACTGTTTTGTTTTTGGACCCACTATGCTTTAGTGGGTTGTTTTGAGACTTCGGGGATACCACGGAGATTACTTATATACATCATTTACAAGCAATCTCATTTGTCGCAGGTATAAATCTTTGTTTAAAATCACAATGCCTCCACCTTTGTCAGCTGGCCTTATGTCTATTGAGTGCATATTTTTAAGTTCATTTACGGCCAAGTAATCATAGTTAGACATATTAGAAAAAACTTGGTTTAGCTCCTTCTTTAAAAAGATATCTAAAATCATTCTTGCATATATTTATAAAAGTCTATACCACTGGATGTATATTCGGTATGTATGTACTTGGTTTCTTAAAACACATTCTTTCATTCATTGATAAACCACAGAAAAATAACGAGAGCAAAGTCAACAAGGCAGGCAGATAAACCTTAAAACATAAGGGTGCATACTTCTTTTATGCAAAAGTGCATTCCTCTTGGTAGGTTTTACATAAATGCTACTAGATATTTGCATAATTTCAGATTTCTTCAGCGTAACGTCTAAAAACTCTATTTCATGTTTAGAATAATGATAGGAGTTAGTTTTTGTGTGAAAATATCTAATGAAATCCTCTAGAGCATTCTCATTTCCTTTCCATAGCAAAAATATATCATCCATAAAGCGGACGTACCGCACAATGTACTGACCATATTGACTGGACTCTGATAAAATAGATGTAAGTTCCCATTGTATTAGCACCAGGTTGGCGTAGCTATTGGCACACACAGTGCCCGTAGCCATGCCAACCTTCTGTAAAAAGAATTCCTCTTCAAAAGTACAAACATTATTCTCAAGGACTAACTCTAGCAATGTACATATAATTGTAACCTTCTTATGAGAAAAACAGTTGCTGGATGTAAGAAAATCTCTAATTGTCTCCACACCCCAATCATTAGGAAAAGAAGTAAAAAGAGATTCAACATCAAGTGTGACAAAAATATAATCATCATCTACTCCTCGAACTGATTATGTAGTTTCTGTAAAAAAGTTTTTGTGTCCTTTAAAATTGTTTCACATTGATCTAGGAGTGTATGTAGGCTATTCTCAATATAAATAGATAATGTTTCCGTACACCAACCTGCACCAGACACTATGGGTCTCATAGGTGGTGCAGATTTGTTCTTGTGAATTTTAGGTAGACCATAAATTCTAGTAATCAACGGATGTATACAGACGGCACCCAAGCCGAGGATCAAACCAGAGAACCTCTTGCTGTGAGGCGGCAACACTAACCACTGAACCATCGTGGCCACCCAAGAGGTTTAAGGTATCACACAGTGGAAAATCTATCTTTGCTAGATTTTTCTGTTAGTATTCCACCTTCGTGGATGAAAGAGTGCTTAAGAATGTCTAAGATACACCCTACACTGATCAACTACATGACCATGAAACAGTGGCAGACCACTTTGCAGTTAAACCATGATAAAAGACAAATTATTATCCCAGGGATAAAAATTCAAAGCAGGATATTCCAGCGTGACTCTCTGTCACTGCTGCTATTCTGTCTTGCCCTTAACCCATTAAGTTGTCTACTTAACACTTAAGCCATGGCTATAATTTGGCTCCTACAAAACAATAAAGTGTAAAGACTTCTCTTATGATTTAAAACTGTATAGCTCATCAGATGAAGAACTGAAAGCACAACTGCAAGTTATCAAAATGTTTTAAGATGATATAAGAATGTCATTTGGCCTTGATAAATGTGCAAAAGCAACCTTTAAAGCAGGAAAACTGCAGCACCAAGAAAACATCAGTTTGGGACAAGAATGTGATCTAAAAGAACTTGAGCAAGAGGAAGTATATAAATATTTGAGGACTGATAAAAGATCAACAATAAAACATGAACAAATGTGAATAAAACTTAGTAAGGAATACTTTAGAAGACTTTAATTAATCCTGAAAACAGTGTTAACATCTAAGAACAAAGTTCAAGTTATAAACCAATTTGCTCTTCCTATCCTAACTTACAGTTTTGGAGTGATTGACACTCCAAAACATGTTGGATAGATTAGACAGGAAAACAAGAAGGATGCTTCATGCTCACCAAATGATTTATAAAAATTAGTGCCTACCATGATTATATATATTCCCCATTCTGATGGAGGGATGCATCTCCTTGAATTTGATTACATGTATAGATCTGCAATTGGGGGACTGCACACATATCTGCTGACCTCACAAGACCCAAATGAAGTGAAAGTTTTGAAACAGGAGGAGAATAAATCTAAGATGATTTCTCTGCTTAGTCTAGCAGAAGCATATCGGCGTCAAGCAGGATTGGAAATCAAACCAGAAGTAGATAAAAATCAGGCAGCAGCTGAATGTTCCAAAAAAAAAAAAGGAAACAATATAACATGAAGGACCAGATGAGAAGGCAAGAAATGGAAAATACATAAATATAATTGCAAGTATTGAAAACTTCTGGAAGAATCTCATGTTGATCAGGACTGAATGCAGGAATGTATAAGGAGAGGCAAATTCAAACCAAGAGAAGAAAGGTTAATACTGGCATTCCAAGATAGTGGGCTACGTACACGTTGGTTTACAAAGTCCATAGAACAAGTGGGAGAAACAGACAAATGTTGGTTTTGTAAAACAGATTTGGAAGTGGTTGCAAACCTCATTATTGGTTGTGACATGCTAATGGCAGAAGGACTGTATACTAAAAGGCATAATAATGTTGCAAGACTGTTGCACTGGGGATTGTGCAAACATTATGGTATTGAAGTTGCTGAAAAACACTGGAAACATGAGCCACAAAGCATCATAGAAAATGAAGTCTATATCACATGGGAACACCCATTACCAACAGTTCAAAAGACAGATGCTAGAAAACTGGATATAGATGTCCATGAAAAGTAGAAATGATCACTGAAATCATGACACTCAGTAACTACAGTGTCTTGTGTATGGAGAGAAACAAAGTCATAAAATATCAGGATTTGCAGGCAGAAATGAGAGTAATGTAGAAGAAAGATACCCAGACAGTTCCAATAGTAACAGCAGAAATAGGTCTTATAAAAAAGAATCTACAATCGTATTTTTATATGAACCAATACACGTAACCCCGTATGAATTGCAGGAGTCATTACTGAGCACATTGTTAGTGCTGCAAACAGCGCTTCTGACTGACATCAAAGACTAAAACAATGCTAATTTCATGAACTTTAATTATACTTTGACTTAGGAATGGGGTCCACTCTCTCATTCCCGTCATGGTATTAGGAACCCAAAAGACTTGGAGAAATTAAAAAAGGTGAATACTCCCTAATCTGGGAGGTAGACACATGGGCTGCTCTTGAGGAAATTGGATCTCCAAAAACACTTGAACATAAGTGGAATTGAAGTAAAATAGAGAAAGATAAATGAATGCATAACTAAAATAAAAAAGAGAGAGAAAATGTGGGGGGAGATAAAAAGTAAATACACACAATAAATTCACACATGGTGTTACACAACATTCAGTTTCTTACTTTAAAGCATTCTTATTTTTATTTTTAGAAAGCATTATTGAAGTAAAACATAATCCCCTGGATTCTCTATGCCTTGCACGGCGTGCAAGATCAGTGCATGAGATCTAGCAGGCAATGAGTCTGCCATGCGATCCAGGAACAGCCTGCAGGGGCGTGGACGAGCGCTCCTGCACTAGTCCTGCACGGACTAAGCCCCTGTATGCAAATCACCCCATTTGCAGGAGAAATCCATGCAAATGAGGTGAATTTGTGATCCAGGAAGCTTGCAATCAGCTGTGGAGGACTTGTGCAATCTGCAGAAATGGACTCGGTTAGTAACCGAGTACATTTCTGCAAAATCCAAAACAGAGCTGTGACAGTTCCAAATAAAGGCTGCATATCAGTTAGGAAGCATGCCAATGGCCAAGTATAAGGCCATTGGCATTGCAAACAGCCAAAAAAATTAAAAAAATCAACTTTATTTTTTTTAGCCGATCTCGGCTGTTTAAGCGTAGGGCAGCGGTGCATAAATGGGATCGGGGGAAAATAACAAAATAAACCTAAATTAAGCATTCTAACTAAAATCACTATTCTGCCATGCAAGTCAATGGGAGGTAGAAGACAACATGGCCAGTGAGTAGTGGTTGCTAAGGGGGGAGGCTCAGTGTGAGACATGTAACTATGCATTAGCAGGCAATCCTATGCAAATGAGGGGAATGATAGTGAATCCCAGTTTTCCCCAGCATGCTAGTCAGGTCCCAACAGTGTAAGAGTAGGAATAGCTTGGTGCAAGCTTAGAAGTTAGGTGACATCATGGGTGTGTGTGTCAGGCATACTGTAAGCTGATTGGAGACCTGTGGCTTGGGTTTGCTCCTAGCTTAGCACAGTTAAGTTAGGGGGTGTGTCTGAATCGGCCTAGCACTCTTTACATTGCCTAAGCGGGTGTGTGCACCACGCACCAGGTTTTAATGGAAGAAAAAAAAGTTAAACCAGGAAATAGCAGCTCTCTACACATCTGAGCACTCTGTTTGTACGGCACTCCCCCGGGCTTAAACAGGAAGGCAATGGAAAGGGAAAACATCAGTAGGAAGGTAATCAAGGAGAACTAGCATAGTTGGCAGGTGAAATGTATCAGAATCAGCCAATTAAACAGGCAGCAGATCAGCCCAGCCCAGAACAGTACTATAAATTATGCAAACACCTTTCCCTCTTGTCTTTCCCACACTCTACACCACCAGTGTATACAAGTGGGGACATTTTAACAAACAAACCTACAAAATGAGAGGGGCTGCAGCAGGCAACATAGAACAACATGTGCAAGAGGCTGAGGGTGGTGAGGATGTGAATGCTGCCGATCAACCCACAGTGAGGAGACGGAGAAGAGTGTACAGACCCAGGGTAACCTACCAGGGGCTACATGAGCTGGAGATATTGGAGAGCTATAGGGTGGACAGGGACCTCCTACAGCAAATTGTTGAGCTGTGCCGGCCACGCCTGACACACCAAACTGACCATGCAGAACCCATCCCAGTGGATACCAAGGTATGTGTAGGCCTAGGAATACTAGCCACAGGTACCTCCCAAAGCTCAACTGGGGTTATCATGTGGATCTCACAGGCATCAGCATCCAGAGTATTCCACCAGTTCATGGATGCCATATCAGCACATGCCGGTGAGCACATATATTTCCTCAACACCCGTGAGGTGTTGGCCAGCAATATGCTTCTCTTCCACCAAATAGCAGAATACCCTGAGACAGTGCGTGCTATAGATTGCACACACATATGCATCAAAGCACCACCCGGTGATCAGGGTAGGGCCTACATCAACTGCAGGGGCATCCCCTCCATCAACTGCCAGGTCGTCTGTAGTGTCCAGGGCATTATAATGAATGTGTGTGCTGGCTGCCCTGGAAGCTATCACGATTTCCACATCTGGCATCTTATGCAGCTGTACCAGAGATTTGCCAATGGGGACATCCCCTAAGGTCACCTAGTGGGGGATGCTGGTTACACACTGGAGCCATGGCTGATGACACCCATCAGAAATGCACACACACCTGAACAAGAATGCAAAACGAAGCACACACACAGACCAGACTTATAATAGAGCATGTGTTTGGGATGCTCAAGTCATGGTTCCGGTGTTTGGACACATCCGGTGGAGCCTTGCAGTACTCACCAGCTACATGTACCCAAATTGTTATGGTATGTGCCATGCTACACAATATGATCCTGTGGAAACAGCTGCAACAGGAACACCACGGGGCAGGGCCACACAACGCCCCCACCAATGCCAAGGCCTGCACAGGCACAGAGTGACTTGGAGGAGGCATAACCTGAGCCAGTAGGCAGATGGAGGTGTGCCCAGTATGCCGAGGCCACAGCAAAGAGACAACACATAGCAATTACACTGCCACAGTAGGGATCCAGGGAATGACACCTCTCTCTGACTCGCACATACAGTAAAAGGGATGCCAAACATGACACTACCTGTGCTCAACCATGTATAGGGAGTGTACTATGTGCATTCAACATATGCAGCCCTACAGCACCATCTGCAATCCTGCCACACCCACAAGGTAAGTCAATCAACTGACCAATTGCCAAATGGAGTAGAATGTGTTGTTACCTGTATCTATGGTATGGATGTGAGCATGCAAGGGAAATGGGTGGCTGAATGTTATGGCAGCAGAAAGAAGACACCCATAGTAGCACCATGACATCTGTAACACATACTGGAGTCACTATAGTAGCCAGTACTACACAGAGTGACAAAACCCACTGCAGGAAATGTGCTGGGTGACATGTGTGTCCATATGACTCACACATGCCAGTCAGGGAGATTCACATACCCAACAACAGTTTCAGCCAGCAAGACAGGTGTAGACAAACCCAAACAGAGCCTGTCCTATAGCCTCTGAATGATGCCTATGGGTAACCACCCCCCCAGGCCTACACAGACTACAGCAGGTTAGGCAGTGGGATGTCAGTTCTGAAGGGTAGGAAGCCAGACACTAATATGTAGGGCAACCAAAGCTAAGATCTGTAGTACACAGGTATGCCTCTAGTCAGCATGATAGGTAAGACTACAGAATGAAATGGAGTACCTGACATACCAGTACAGTCATAGCAAATGTGTACAAGTGTCAGGTGTGCCCCCCATCTTACATAGTAATGTTATAACAGTCAGGTGTGCCCCCCAATCCTGTGAAGAAATGCAGAAATAGTCAGGTGTGCCCCCCATCCTACGTAGAAATGTAGTAACAGTCAGGTGTGCCCCCAATCCTGTGTAGAAATGTAGAAATAGTCAGGTGTGCCCCCATCTTATGCAGAAATGTAGTAAAAGTCAATGCCAAATGATCAATGGATACCCTGCAGAAACAGCATGCTACCTGTAGGTGTGCAACACAAAGGTCAGCACTGCAGTACAAACTACCTGGACTCAATCCACACATTCAATACAGATGGGCATACTGGGCATGCTCACACACAGAGAAATGAAGCTAATGTCTGCCAACAACATACTGAAAGTCATACTGGGCATGCTCACACACTTAAACACATGAAGGCCATGTCTTCAAACACCAGTGGACTAGACATATCTGGGAGTTGCAGATGTTAGTGCAGACACTCCTCAGTATGCACCACTCATGCTTTGCATACACATTGGACAGGAATATAGACATATATGTAAGGACAACACAATATAATAAGCCAAAGGTAGACATACATAGATGTGTGGAAGAGGGTGACTGTGATAAGGAGCCATCCTGGCCTGTCCCACCCAGCACACAGCCAAAAGGTCACAACCACATGAGGTTCAGATGTCACTCACTGCAGATACTAGCCACCAGTATCTGTCAGCATTACAGAATATGTGGTTCATGTGCTAGCTGTGCAACATGACTGTACAAGGAAGTAGTCATCTAGCAGCTGTTTACACATACCTGTGAAATGTGACCCTGTGTGTGCCCGCATGTGGTGTGTCAAACTCTAGATGAATGGGTTATGGCCCATGCACGCACACTGTCCTCCCCATAGCCCTACTATGACATGCCTGCTGAGGTCATCCATTGTGAAATACACCTTTCGGAGAGTTGTAGCCCAGTAATCTCTATGGCATGCCCCATAACTGCGTACTACTGTAGTGTGATAAACTAGTTAGGTAAGAGTTCCAAGCCTAGACATGGCAAGTGTGTGTGTGTGTGTGTGTGTGTGTGTGTGTGTGTGTGTGTGTGTGTGTGTGTGTGTGTCCGTGTAGAGAGCAATGCTTTTTAGGGTAGTCACACTCCCTACAATTGAAATGCTCTACTTTTGTAAGGCTGCTGATGTCATCCACCTAGAAATACATCTCTGGGAAGGTTGTAGCCCAGTAATCTCCATAGCATGTGCCATAACTGCATACTGATGTAGTGTGATAAAATAGGTAGGAGTTTTAATCCCAGACTTGGCAAGTGTGTGTGTGTGTGTGTGTGTGTGTGTGTGTGTGTGTGTGTGTGTGTGTGTGTGTGTGTGTGTGTGTGTGTGACTGTGTATAGAGCAATACTGTTTAGGGTAGTCACACTCCCTACAATTCAAATATTCTACTTTGGCAAGGCTGCTGATGTCATCCACCTAGAAATACACCTCTGGGAAGGTTGTAGCCCAGTAATCTCCATACCACATTCTATGACTCCGTACTGCTGTAGTGTGATAAGTTAGGTAGGAGTTCTAATCCTTTACTTGGCAAGTGTGTGTATGTCTGACTCTGTCTGTGTAGAGAGCAATCCCTTTTAGGGTAGTCACACTCCCTACAATTTGAATGCTCTACTTTGGTAAGGCTGTTGATGTCATCCACCTAGAAATACACCTCTGGAAAGGTTGTAGCCCAGTAATGTCCGTAGCGTGTTCCATAACTGCGTACTGCTGTAGTGTGATACAGAACTCAGGTAGGGTTCTATTCCCACCCATGGCAGTTTTGGATGTTTTGTGTGTGTTTCAATGTCTGTGTAGGGAGCAATGCCTTTTATGCTAGTCACACTCAATACATTTCAAATGCTCTACCTTGGCAATCCTGCTTATGTCATTCACTGTGAAATACACCTTTGGGGAAGGGGAACTCCAGCAATCCCCATGGTGTGTCCTATAACAGCATCATGCTGTAGTGTGATATAGGCATCTGTTAGGAGTTTTATACCCACACATGTTGGTTGTGGATGTTTTGTGTGTGTTTCAATGTCTGTGTAGGGAGCAATGCATTTTAGCCTAGCCACACTCACTACAAGTCAAATGCCCTACCTTGGCAATCCTGTTGATGTCATTCATTGTGAAATACACATTTGGGAAAAGAGTACTCCAGTAATCCCCATGGTACGTCCTATAACAGCTTCATGCTGTAGTGTGATATATACCTCTGTTAGGGATTCTATACCCACACATGTAAGTTGTGGATGTTTTATCTGTGTTTCAATGTCTGTGTAAAGAGCAATGCATTTTAGCCTAGCCACACTCACTACAATTTGAATGCCCTACTATGGCAATCCTGCTGATGTCATTCATTGTGAAATACACCTTTGGGGAAGGAGTACTCCAGTAATCTCCATGATGCATACTATAACTGCGTAGTCCTGTAGTGTAATAAACTAGTTAGGTAGGAGTTCTAATCCCAGACAAGACAGGTGTGTGTGTGTGTGTGTGTGTGTGTGTGTGTGTGTGTGTGTGTGTGTGTGTGTGTGTGTGTGTGTGTGTTTGTAAGTCTTATCCTATGTGGAGTTGGGTGTGAGTGTGTAACAAGTGGGCCCAATGTGGAGTGGGTTTTGCAAATTTCTTATATGGTGGCCCTAGTATATATCACAATGTCCACTGTACAGAGATAACAGATGTAAAATAGCCGAGAGGCTAGGGTGCAAAGCCATACTCATACATGTGACATCAAGGCCAGGCAAACAAAGTTAGCAACCCCAGTATTACCCAGAGAAGACTCTCAACCCATGTTTCATACACACACTTGCCTAGGCAACAGCCACTGTGTTGGTAGTACACTGCATATTGCCCACTGATAGTAACTATGGAGTAATTGCAGTGGGCTACAGAGGGTATGACACCATGTCCATCTGTCCAATAGGCATATACATGCAGACAGTGCACCTTTTCTATGTTCCCCACCGGACACCTGCAACACCTGTGGTGCAATCAAATGTGACCCAAAAAGGACATACCATGCCTGAAAACATGCCCTGTATGGACAGATGCCACTGACACCAAGGAATGCCGTTAGCATGCTATCAATCTAGGTGCAGGGTAAACCTGCTGTCCATTACCAGTTTCCACCACTTGAGGCCAAGACCGGCACATGTGATGATAATCTATGTACACAACATGGGCCAGATGCCCCAGGTACAGATACACATGTCACTGTACATGCATGTGGGAGGTGTGCACATCCCAGACACCATCCATGTCATGGACTAAGGAATATACATGGCAAGCAAAGCACAGCATTGGCCACAAGCAATAGTCACCCAGGTGACTGGATGGTGGATGCAATACCCACCTGTGTGGGCAGATGCAGAAACCACAGTCATGAGCCACAATGTAGACCATTGTCATGTTGCCTGATGCCAAGGTATACCCATCACCTAGCCTTGTATAGCCGTCTGGCACAGTTGACCACCACACACCCATGAAGCAATGCACCCATGCATGTCAGTACTGGCACCCTGTGTGTGTGTGTGTGTGTGTGTGTGTGTGTGTGTGTGTGTGTGTGTGTGTGTGTGTGTGTTTGTGTGTTGTATGATGTGTATGATCACATTCACACACACTACAACCCCCATTGGCATACTGAAGCATGCAGTCTGATGTCAGACACCTCCTAATACCCTTTGCCCATATAACCTCTGTATGAAGCCTGTGATGCATGTGATACCTGCACAGTAATGTGTTGTGGCAATCTCACTAGTGATGAGTTGTATTCCTGGACCTGCCAAGTGTCTCAGTGTGTGTGCGTCCCTGTGGGAGTGTGGCTGTGTTGATGCTGGCACCTGTTCATGCGGACAGGCACGTGTATGACACCTACCATATAGCTATCATATCCCTGTTGCAGATGCCACTAATCATCACATATATGTTCTGAGGGCTCCTCAACATGTAACCTATGTGGCACATCCAATAACTGCATAAAAATGTAATAGCACCATATAGTCATCAGGAGTTTGATACCCTGCTCTGGTAGGTGTGTGACACAAACATGCTTAGGTTTTACTCTCCCACCCCTCCCTGACTTGTCTTTGCCTCTGTCTGCCTCTCTCATTCAGTCTCTGGTGGATATGGAGACCTACACCTGCTGGCTTAGGCAGCAGAATATGCATCGTAAGTGATGCTCGTGTTCAGCTGATGGCCTCTGCACGAACTGCAGCCCTGCTCTAGCTGATTGCATGTGGAACTGCTGTGGTAACATTCCCATAGCCAATTGCATGGAAACACACTCCAATATCTAGGAACATCATGCTGGTGTTGGGTCTTTCCATTCACTGTGAGCAGGAACTCAATATGTTGTTTGGCAAACAGCATCTCAGATGGATTGGTGATTTACCTCAAACAACATACACTGTGGAAACAGGGCAACACACAAGAGGGGGATGTGCCTGACCTGACTACAGACTGTAAGTGCTGCTATACTGCATATGGAGTAATGCTGGTTTAACAGGGTGTGTGTGGATATGGCTGTCCTACATGTTTTAATACTTGCCATGTCAGTGCTATGTTTAGGCTTCGGTGGTGCAGCAGTTAGCACTGTTGCCTCACAGCAAGAGGTTCCCTGGTTTGATTCTCGGCTGGAGTTCCTTCTGTGTGGATTCTGCATGTCCTCCCTGTGGTCAAGTGACGTTAAAAGACATGCAGGTTGGTGTGTGCGTGAATGGGTGTGCCTTCATTGAAGGTTGGGCATTGGTCTGGCACCTTGGCACCGTAAAAATCTACTGCCAATCATAAGCAGACCAGAGTTTCACTGTTGTGATCCCTAACTGGGAAAAGCTGAAAGACATTACTTTTACATGTCAGTGCTATGTTTATAAGGAATACCCATCTGTAAGGTCACCTGCAGACTGGGCAGTGTGTGGTGCCTTTGGTTTCATGTGTTACCCACAGAGTACCTATCTGTGAACTGCAGAAGGTAGTGTGAGGATTGCAGTCTGTAGATGGTGGAACCATGACAGTTACTGACTCCATATCCCTCATAGGACATATATTGCAACAAACCCTGTTACAACAGTAAATGTATGAGGTTATCACAGCAACATGTCAATATTGGCCCTGTGTATGTGCTTCCAGCCACACCTCTGTCAACTTTTGTACATATTTCATGCATTAAGAGATGCATATGTGCTGTACACCATAATTAGTGACATCATATCTGATAACAAGCCAGTGAGATATCAGACTGCTACACATGTTATGTACAGTAGGGGTTATATTTGATGACATAACCTGGACATTCTGTGGTTGTGTGTACAGTACTGAGGTCTGTGTACTTATGATGAATGTCGACAGTGTGTGTATTGTTAATATGTACTTTGGCCTGTGTGCAGACTGGTAGATGTCATTGTTCTTGGTCTCATCCTATCTGATGTTACATGCTGCTCCACTGTGTGTTACCATATCAGCATACATGTTTGTAGGGCCATACACACACATATCCCATACCACAGACAGGCATCAGACCACACTGTGTAGTGGCCCAGTATATATAGGGCTTGTGTGTGAGTGGCACATATGAGGATGGCGTTGAACAGATAGTCCATATATTGTAATATTATGCTAGCTTACCATATGTGGCTGTGGCTGTGTTCACATTGGATGCGGTTATGCACTTTCACACAGGTGTGTCTTATTCTATGCTGTGACATGCCTGTAGAGCCAGTTATATAGGCAGGTACATGTGCATTCCCCCACAGGAAATGTGGGCCAGTGTTTAGCCAGTCTGCCTGTAGCCTGCATAGTGCTTTGTTACATGCCTAGCAGGTTAGTGTACTTACCCAGTGAAATGTCATGTCCAGATACTTGCCAGATGTACTGCTCTCAGGCCTCCCTTAACAGTCATGTATGTCAGGCAGAGCAGTGGGATGCTGTACAGATGTATGTCAATATCTAGTGGGTAGTATGTGGCCATGGCACCTCTGTACCAGTGGTTATTATGTGTCAGGACAGACAGGGGTGTGTGAATGCATAACATATGGGGCAAATGTATACCAGTCATTACATGTTATACCCATCTACATGGCTGTTAACATCCACATTGTCAGGCTTGGTCCACATGTTTTGCACTAAGGGGTTTTGTGTATACCTCTGGACTGTCCAGAGTATGCCAGAATGTCCACAAATATTGGCCAATATCTCTGCTGTAGTCCACAGGAGCATTAAATGCTAGCAGCGGTACTGTATTATGATGTCCTTAGGATGTCTGTCAGTAGACAATGGCACACATGTGAAAAGCAGGTGTGACCTCCCACAAACACCATGTCTGTGAAGACAATCACTATTACAGTAGCAATAGTCTACTAATATACCTGCTACACATACTTGACATCCCCTTGCACTATGAAATTGGGACTATGGGGGCTTTGGTAGGGCTACACTCCATGTTCAGGACATATGGTGAAAATATATGTATATATAATTATCCAGATATCAATATAGATATATACACATATACATATTGACATATATAGATGGTAATGTGTATATATATATATATATATATATATATATATATATATATATATATACATAGATATACATACACACACCCAAATATATACATGTACAGAGCAATATATGTCTACACATATACAGATAGTGATACATATGCACATATACGTATGGTTCATAGGTTCATAGGTAGGTACTAGGCTATCAGCCCTGGGGCCTATACAAGCCCAGCCAAAAAGGTACCCTGGCGTTTGCCACCCAAGAAAATTATTTTAATGTGCCATTGTTGAGCAGAGCCACAGAGGTGATCCCTGGGGTGAATTTCCTATTTCCCATCCAATCATCAAGATTTTTCTTGAAGAGTGCTAATGAGGAGCTTTGTTTGATATAGATAGGTAGTCTATTCCAGAGTATGGGAAGTCTCTGGGACAGGAATCTATCCCTGTGGCATGTTCTGTTTATTGTGGTGACAAGGTTTAGGTCCCTAGAGTGTGAAGCTCAGAGGGATTAGGATTTCTTTAAGTGGAGCATGTCCAACAGCTCTGGGTTTGACATAGCTTTGTTTGTTAGGCAGAGATCACCTATGAGTAGGTGATATGCGAAGGAGTAAAGCTGGTGTTTTTTGAGATGTCTGCATAGGGCATTCTGTTTGAGGCTGGTAATCCTCTTTGTGAGGTATTTCTGCGGCCTTTCCAGTTGTTGTAGATGTCCTGTGAGGTACATACCAAAAGGGGCATTGTACTCTATAATGGGTCTAATGAGTGATGAGTAGAGGGGAACAATGGCCTCTTTTATTCTGGATGAGAAACCTTTTGTGATGAGGTGTGCCATGTAGAAGGATTTCCTGACTACTGTGGTGATGTGATTATCAAAGGAGAGACTACTGTCCACCTGTGTCCCAAGGTCTCTTATCACACTTTCGGTGTTAAGTATACTACCACCTATGTTGTAGTTCATGGGTGCAGAGTTTTTACCAAAGGGGATGAAAATGCACTTTTTGGCATTGAGCTTGAGGCCATGGCTTTGACACCAGGCATCTGTCTCAGTGAGGCCCTTTCCTAGGATGTCCACATCGTTAGGAGTTTCAATTATGGCTCCTACTTTGCAGTCATCTGTGAACTTTGTTAGCCAAAGACCTTCTGTGTTAGCCTGTACTTCAGAGAAGTAGATACCAAACAGGAGAGAACCCAGGACTGAACCCTGTGGTACTCCACTTGTCACTGGTCTGAAGTCAGATTTGGAGTCTGCTACTTTCACTGTGTGGGTTCTGTCAGTGAGCCAGTTGGCAACCCATCTTGTGACATAGAGATTTATACCTAGTTTAGTGAGTTTATCTATAATTCAAGAGTGGGGGATGGTGTCAAAAGCATTGGCAAGATCTAGATAGGCTGTGTGAACCACCTTACCTTTGTCTACGGCTTTGGTGACTGCTTCAAAGAAGTGTATCAGGTTTAGGAGGCATGATGCCTTTTAAAAACCTGAACTGGGTGGGGTTCAGAGTTTGGAGATTACCAATGTCTTTGTTTATAAGTCCTATGATGATACATTCCATGGCCTTGCAGACCAGGCTCGTCAGGCTAATGGGGCGGTAGTTCCCGGGGTCCGTGGTTGCTCCCCCCTTGTGGAGTGGGATAACTGTTGCTGTGCGCCATTCAGCAGGCACAAAGCTTGAGGTGAGGCTATGATTATCTACATATATTTTGACAGTAGTAGGTATATTAGAACAGGTATGTATGCACATATAGTTATAGATATCTACATATAAACCAACATAACTAAGCATATCTGTATACATAGGATATGCATACATCTATATATACATATATGTATATCTATATATACACATATCTATATATACATATGTATATATATATATATATATATATATATATATATATATATATATATATATATATATATATATATATATATATATGTATATATTTTTATATATATATATATATATATATATATATATATACATATATGTATATTATATATATATATATATATATATATATATATATATATATATATATATATATATATATATATATACATACAAAGAGATATACACATGGCCATATATATGTAGCACTATACATATGTGTATACAGACATATGTATGAGTATACATGTGTATGTACATGTAGACCTATTATATGTATACAACCATATTCCTGCCATAAGTAAACAGCACTGTTGTTTATACCCTCCCATATGCATCTCACCTTATGTATCTACTATGTGCACATTATGATAAAACAACACATGCGATGCAACAGTGATAGTAATAACAAGGACTACACAATTTAGGAACTACAGGCAAATGTTCAATACTACTCAATATGTGTATTGACAGCTATACTGGTAAAACAACAGCAGTTTTCACAGTAGTCCTGGCGTAGTGGTTAAGTGTTGTGATTCCAGTGTAAAGGGTCCTGGGTTCAAGACCTGCAAGGGCTGTTCATTTTGTTGCTGGGCAGAACAAGGGGTTGTCAGATACAGAGTGGTTAAGGCAGTTTTGAGCAGCTTTAAGTGCCTTTGTGTGGGATTGCATGAAGCTAAGTGTTACTGAGCTATGGGTAAACATATGGGTACTTACACAGTGTAGGCAGCACATACCAGTGCTCAAATCAGCTTAGCTGTTATATTGCAGTAATGTTGATACTTGCTAAGCATAGCTTAGCCCTGGTAACCAGGACACATCACCCAGTCTGATAACATGTAATAAGTGTATGTAATACCAGGTGCAAGACATGCACCTATGTGCTGTCATTACAGTAGCAAGGGGTGTGAGTGTCATCTGTGGGACACAGACATATATGAGGCCTGTACAGCACTGTTATCCATGTGAATGTGTTACATACAGGTGTAGTAGCCCAGGGTATGTGCTGTCAAACTGGCATGTAGTGTATCATGGTAGTAGTAGTACTGTTGACAGTGCTAACCCAGGCAAGAGCAGAGTGCTTAATGTAGTACTGACAACAGGCACACCTGTGAGTTTGACTGGACACTGAGGCCTCCCTGTTGTATCCCTGGTGTGTGAGCTGTGTCACAGTATATACCCCTTACTGGGTAATACTCCATCATGTGGAATGTAACTGTAGACTGCCGTCTGTACAGCATATGTTAGTGAGGGCATCTGACATGTAGTTATGGCATACATATTGTTGTCACACTTCTGTCAATGCACTCATGCTACTGCATAGCTACTTGCCAAGCTGACGACTGTCAGTCTCCGTACAGATGTGCAGATTGCAGGTATCCAGCTGGGATATGCACAGGCAACCTACACTTGATTGACACTAACATGTCTGCCCAGCTGTGTAAGACGTGGCACATATAGGAGCTGTCACCCTGTACACACCACATGCCACAGGTACCTCCACTACACTAACACTGTCAATAGAACATGTGTGGGTACAGGTCTCCATCACAGACACTAACCATGTCTTGTAATGCATGTTGCATACATGTCACCTTGATCACCTCAGTGGCCATATGCAGGAGGCACTTGGAGGATTGGCTGATATATGTCATTCTCACCCTGAGGGTCACGACAGTAGTGGCTGTTGGTAGAATGCCTGCTGCCACCTGGCAGGTGGCAGGATAACACTGTACACACAACCACTACACATCCCATCTCCCCTTGGGCAATAGCTAGGTACACAGCTATGACCACCTGCAGGGATGCACCCCTGTACTGACAAATGTGTACATGTGCATGACTGAGTATATCAGTGTCTGTGTGTTACCACACCTGTACATGGGAATTCCACGAGGGCCTTCACAACCAATACAACACCCATTGCCATAGTCAGTTGTGGCTGCTGCTGTATGGGACATTACATGTTCCCTGTTAAGCTCCCCCACATACCAGCTACATCAGCCTTGCAGTGCCAGCACAAAAGTGTTTTAGAAACAGGGTGATAGGCATGAGATACCCATTGTGTTCTGACATGTGTGCATAGTCGCGCATGTCCATATTATCTGTAGGGTACAGCACTCCAAGGCCACATACTCCTATTATAATACCCATTGCCACAATGTGGTACAGATAGTGTTGTTGCTGCCCATAGGTGAGGCATGACAATGCAACACCCTACTACGTGTGTGGCATGTGCATGAGATGCATATCCCTGTAGTACCAATGTTGGGGTGTGCTATGGGTTGTATCGCAGTTGCGGCCAATGTGTGATGGTGGGTATGGCAGAGTGTCATCATGGGTTTCAGGGAGTACAATATCCAGTGGGGTATGTGGGTGCTGTGTATACTGTTATTACACCAAGGTACATGCGGTACATGTCCCATGTACCACATTATGGTTACCACTGTCACCATCAATTATACAGGTAACTGTTACCACAATCCAAGCCAATTATGCATGAGATGTGTGCAGCCTACCTGTAACACATTGGAGACATGGTCAAGTTAGTTAGCAGTGATAGGTCCTGGTATCTCAGATGTGTGTCTGGCTGTTATGTGTCTGTAAATGTGTATATGACAGTTATGATGGTATGCCACACTATATATTGTCCAAATACACCAAGTACATCCCCCATTAGCGTACTGTACATGTCAGGGGTTGTTCTGCATGTAACATGTAAACTGGGACACACCTCACCCTAAATGCTGTGTGGTGTGTGGAATGTAAGCACCACACTTCAGTATCACTACATAGCTAGGTAGGCATCTAGTCCCAGTGTTGCCAAGTAAAAGTGTACATGTATGTGGATGGGTCTACATCAGGTTGCAGGGTATACATGCCTCAGCAAGCCACCTGCCCATGTGGCACAGGCAATAACCAATTTAGTAACCTGTGAAACGTGTTTGACTGTACCCCAGATATGTCACAGCCATGGTGTCACCACAGTGACAAACCCCATTGTGGAATATGACTGCAGACCATCCTCATGCTGACACATGTACACCTGCAACACATATGGATAACATTATACAGACCACAACCAACCAGTGTTGCTAACAGCTATAAGGCATCATTGCTGGATGGCTAACTTACCTGCCAAATATGCCTTACACTCTACTCCCTACAACATGTTACACTGCAGTACTGTGTTACACTGTGGTACAGTCACCATGTGCATCAGAACCATATCAGCCTGTCCCTGCATTGATGGTATGGATGACAGGGATGTGTCCATGCATTGATGGTATGGATGACAGGGATGTGGCACAGGTATCATCATATGCACAGGGCATCCTTGTGCTGAAACAATTACACCTACTACACAAATGGATAACATTATAGAGACCACAACATACCAGTGTTACTAACAGCTATAAAACATCATTGCTGGATGGCTACATTACCTGCAGAATATGCCTTACACTCTACTCCCTACAACATGTTACACTGCAGTACTGTGGCGCACTGTGGTACAGTCACCATGTGCATCAGAACCATATTATCCTGTCCCTGCATTGATGGCATGGATGACAGAGATGTGTCACAGGTATCATCATATGCACAGGATGTGATGTTGGTTTGCCAGAGGCCGAGGGTGGGCCATACATTTGGCATCATATGTGTGGGTGAGGGGTGTACTGTTGAGAGCAGGACGAGGTGATGTGGTGTGTGTAGGTATGGAGTTGCTCTAGGTGTGTTTGCATAGTGTGTGGATATGCATGCACACAGTTCTGCCATATGGCTGCCCTACACAGGTGTTTATGGACAGCTGCAGACCATATCTGGCATGGTGTACAGTTGACTGCCTCCAGCCATGGATACGTGGACTGTGCCTACCAGCGGTTCCACAGGCATGTCCATCTACAGGCCTCGATGTGCTACTCTCATCTGCTAATGACATTTGTCTGCTGGTACCAGGTCCCTCCTGGGACTGGCCAGGACCATGTGCATGTGGCCTGCTGTGGTATGGTGTGAACAGCACACCCCCCGCACTGCCAGGGCTGCTACTGCCACTACGGGAGCCCCTTGGTGTCCTAGCACTTCCATGTTGGCTGCCAGCTATTGGTGTTGCTGGCCCATGTCCTTGCGGGCATCGCCTCATCCCCACCACATGTTGAAGCATGGACACACCACAGCTGATGAGGGTTATCATCTCATCATGCCATCTATCCATGTGCTCAGTATAAGCACGGATGGCACCCGACAGTTCATGGAGGTTGTCGCTTAGAGATGCGGGAGCAGCCCTCTGCAGCCTCAGGCCCTGTCTAGTGTAACATTCAATACATGCCTGTGCCACCATTACAGCCTGAAAGATGCATCTGCTGGTACCAGCTATGTCACATATGCCAGGGGCATGATGTCCAGCAGCACTACCATGAGCACCTTGGGACATCCGCCTATGTGTTGCCCTGCTGGCCATCTGGCTATGCCTGCTGCAGCCGGACACATTAGGCATGGTTACCACATTTCCTTGTGCGCTGCCACCAAACGCCAGTTGTTCCTTCACTATGGCCACTAGTGATGGGGTATGTGCAGGCACTGAAACTGTGTGCGGGGTTAGGGTGGCTAAAAGGGCGATGTCAAATGTTGGCACAGTGTTGGCCCCTGACAACCCCACCTGTGCCTCGACAGTACTATCATCATCTTCGGTGACTGTATGGACACCAACATCAGATTGCATGCAGGAAGGACACTGACCCACCTCACCACCTGTGGGGGAAAACAATAAACATGCTTTAAAACCTGTATAGCATTGCCTAACTGTACACACACACACACACACACACACGCACACACACACACACACACACACACACACACACACACACACACACACACACACACACACACACATACACACACACACACACACACACACACACACACACACACACACACACACACACACACACACACGCATCCTACATGCATCTACCTCCCTCGACTTCACCAGATGACCCTGCAGACAAACTAACTAACCAACAGGATGCACAAACACACACACACACACACACACACACACACACACACACACACACACACACACACACACACACACACACACACACACACACACACACACACACACACACACACACACACACACACACACACATTTAGGTGAGGTTGCACAACAATAGTAAACACAGTCCTCCAATTACCCATCTGCCAACATGCAGAACATATGGTACAGAACAGCATGCAGTTCAGTTATAGTCAAACTATGCTAGCAACAGTATACATGTATGTGATGTATGTGCTGTGTCACTAGGTGATGCCACTTCCCCTGAACACCACTGCACCCATGTACACAGTATTGCTATGCACCTGTTCTGCACCCTGCCATGTACTGTGCACCACAACTCACAGGTGTAAAAAACCATTGCAGAATGTGTAGTACTGTGTCAGTTATGTTAGGTTTACTTCTCACAACCCCTATGTTTTTCAGCAACACATGCCTGGGATGATATGTGGGCAGTTGTCATTGGTGAATGCCTGATGCCTGATTTACAGCTGTCAACATCAACAGACCATGTATGACCACTCCAATACTCTTACACTGACAACCATCAGAGCATACCATGGCTATGGGGGGCGTACACACCTTCATTGATTTGACACACACATCCTTGACCTGCCATGGGACCACATCACTGCATATCTTAGCAGTACATAACCCCAATATGTGACATATGTCCTGTACTTTCACATGCAGTGTCTACAGATTGTGTTTGGTGTGCGGCTGCTGACCACAATGCGTACACACCATGTGGGCATATGTGTGCTCACCCTTATCATGACGGTTTATTGCACCTCTTGATATGTGTACTACAGCAGTCATTGCTCCTGGCAGGGGTATACCGGCGTGGGCCATCTGCATTTGCCAGTGTATGTTCAGTCTGCCCTACACATGTCCCCCTATTCTGCATGATTGCAAGGTCTACTCATGTGCACATCCCATGGTGTTCACACACTGCCATCACTATTCCTGTGTGGGTAAGGTTACAGCTGCCAGAAGCCCTGAACCTAACTAAGTGCAGATAAAGCCATTCCTAGCATCCTTAGGATCCCTGCTGCAGTGCAATGGTGTGTCATGCTGAATGCCCCCTTCAGCCTTTATGCAGATGCATGACATTTAAGCCCTACACATGTGTCACTTTGCAGTGTCCCATACACTGAACACCGCATGTTGCAGCCTAGACCCAGCTGATAATGTGGACTACTGTAATGCCTTATGCCATAGTGTATCTCTGCAGCAGTTGCAAATTTTCCTACACGTATATACACTTGTGTTGCACTGTGTATGGGTGTTGTTCTGAACATGTCCCTACTGTAGGGCATATCTACCACCAGTATGTTACTCTCTGTGGACACATTCCACAATGACAGGATGTTAGTTATCATACAGGTGTCTGACATACCCTTCCAATACCCCATCATGCTCACCCTGTGAGACCGTGCATTTCACAGCAACATGTACAGCATGCATTCAGGGTAGGTGTGTTAGATGTGTGCATGGAATATACCATCACCATTACATGCCCGGTGTGTTGTCAAGCATCTACATAAAACATACTCACCAGCTACAGGCTGCTGCCTTTGTGGTATCCTGGAGGGAGCGACATAAGAGGGTGAGAGATGCAATGTCAGTGGCCACACCTGTGGCAGTGCTACAGGGTGGGTGCAGTATTACAATACATCAACAGTACATTTCCACGATACTACCACATCTGGGCATTTGTTTATCACTACAATGCAGCAACACAATATATCTCTGACATGTCAGATATTCATGATCTACCTGTACCAATGCAGATGTATACACAACAGTGGTTTACTGATATGCCCTGTGTCCTTACCTGCATGCTCCTCAGACAGTGCGTGGGTGACATCCACTTCCAAGAAGGAGTCCAGTGGTTGCCGGCTGTCTGGATGGGCAGGTGCCACGAAACTGGACAGGAGCTCCTCCACACATGTCAGGGGGGATGGATGGCATGCCCCCCCTTGTTGCGAGGTGATTCCCCCAGACTGCAGCAGTACGCCAACGGGCATTGTGAAGCAGGTCAGTGCAATGATGTCAGACCTGCTCATAACTGCTGTTGGACATTCCGACATCATTGACCCTGTGGACTAGGTCATTCCACAGGGTGGTCCACTCCTGCTAATCATGTGCAGCTCTGCCAAACAGCACTGGATAGTGCTGGATCAAGTGTGATATCAAAACTTCATTTTCCGCATGGGAATAGATGGGCAACTGTGCATGTGCCATCTTGGCTGAAAGACATAAAGATGGAAACTGGTCTGAACAACTCATACAGCAAGCTTATCACAGTTCATAATACACATCTCTGTCACCCTCCCCCCACCATGTCAGCTTCAACAAACTGTACACACAACTCATTAGGTATGGCTACAGCTTATCTACAGGTTGGACAGATATTGTATTGTACCACACTTTCTGCTATGTGATTGTAGCCATGTTACCTGTGTGGACACTATCATTGCTGGCCTGTTACAGACTATTCACCTGCATGCCATTGTCAGGGCCACTATGGTTCCATATATGCCAGTGGTATAGCTGATCTGAGATTGCTGCAGATCTGACATTCTGTGTTATTGGGGATATCTATGCATGCAGAATATGTTCTATAACAGTGACACAATAACATATATATGTTCTATTGGCCAGCAGATCCACCTCTTCAAACCCATCTGCCCATGATACGTGGCCACATCACGTGTGTGTCCCAACCTGGGGCCTCCTCATGCACTGTTCCAGCAATACCATCAGGTGGAACCACCCAGGGGGATGTTGTTCCCCCCTCAGGGCACACACAGATATGTTCCTGTCTCCTGAGCTCAGGTCTAGGGTCTGCTCCATACCAGGCTCCACAGACACATGTGGGATGTGTTATATCAGTCTGAGGCACCCAGTACACATTCACAGGGCCAAAATGCTCATCCTGCTCAGCTTCCAGACCAGGCACCTTCAGGATGTGGACTGCTGTTGTGAGTAGCAGTGTGTGTGGGAGGCTTGTTCCCATTGTGCCAATATTGGGGCCCATAGAGTGTCCACATCACAGACCACACCCACCATCAATGGTGTTTACCCACCACATGCGTCACATACCCCCCTATAGACTGTCTTCAATATCTCCCAATCCTGAACACCTCCACATGTGTACCTGCCATACTTCTCATATTCCCATTGCATACTTCACAGATGGGGGCAATGTGGTCCTAACATGGGACTAACATGTGAAATATCTGTCCATGTAGCACACAATGCCAGCTGTAGATATCTGTGTGTATTGCTATGTGTGCTGGTGCCTCACATAGCACACATCACTGTGGTAGTAACATAGTGGACATGTCTTTACATATATATATTCTTGTGTGTGTGTTTGTAGATATGTAAACATGCATATAGGTAGATATCTATATATATGTAGATATATGTGATGTATATATGTGCACATATATATATCTACAGATGGGTATATGTATATTTCTGGACATACATGCTGATATACATTTATATCTCTATATATTATATATGTGACATATGTACACATATGCATACCTATATGCGGGGTACATTCAGGCATCAGCTCCACAATCTTACAAAACACCTTCCTGCACAGCTGCACTGTTCTGCCTTGCTACAACACAGACAGGTGCCACATATGGATACAGCCTGACATTAGGGGGGTATATGTAGGACCCAATTGCAGGTAACCCTATTACACATATATGGCATTCTGGCATGCTACATTACAGATTAACCTGAGTATCCTGCCAGTGGTGGGCCGTGGATCCCACATGCCCATCATAATGGCATTACTTCCACCACCAGCTATTGGCCACATAATATACATACTTCCTATTACACAACACACACTATGATGGCTTACATCTTGTCTGTCAGTGCTGACCTGCACAGTTGATGGCTATGGCCCACTACCCACAGGGACAGACACTATTGTCCATAGCAGTTGTTCAGTTGAACATCATCACAACACCTGATGGCACATATAAAGCATTCCACATCATCTATCCCATTATTATGGACCATGTACTACATTCTATTACATGTATATATACTTCACATACCTGTTGTAGGAATGATGTCTTGTTGAATGACAGCTGGATAAATGCCTTTGATGGAGGCTTTTATTTTGAAGAGTTTTGTCTTTCTTTATTTTTTCTTCTCTCTCTCTCTCTCTCTCTCCCTCACTCTCCAGTAAATGGATTGAGCTGCTTTGAATGGATTGCAGCCTGGCTTTAGTAGATGATGCACATGATCATGTGATGGCCTCTGCACCAATCAGTGTCCTCCACTTGCAAACTACATGCAGCTTGCTGTGTAGTACTTCCAATTACCACTGTCATGGCAATCACCTACTATAAATCCCTAAATCATGTGGGCGTGGTCCCTTTACCTTTCCAGTGTGATGGACATCCTTCCTGCGTGTGGGCATCAGTGTTACAGACAGCAGGTAGCAATACCTTTTACAGGAGAACCAGCACACTCAGGCCAGCTACATATTTGTAGGAGGTTCCAAAACTACAGACAGAGTGTGAGTAGAGTTGTGTTATGCTTTGTATAGTACTGGTGTTACAGTGTGTTTGTGTGTGTACATACTAGTTTACCTTGGAATGCAGTCCATCTGCATAGCTCTCAACTGTGGATCTATCCTCTTGGTGGCCAGAACTGTGCCTATCATGTTTTGTCTATCCACCACACAGGTCCTGTGTCAGATATTTTACTGGCAGTATGTGTGTTTAGTGCTATCAGTACATGGCTATATCCATTAATGTTTCTAACCTCAAATCCCTGACTAACGGCATGTTGCAGACTATCCTGTAAGACCAGCAACTTGCTTAGTGTATGGCAACAGTTTTCCAAATATGGGCCTGTGTTCCAGCCTCTGTCCTCCACCTACATACCAAGCTTTGCACATATGACATTCTGTCAGGGGTTGTTCTGTAGTGGGCTGTGAGTATATCATGCTGCTATTCCTGCCATCAGTCCACTGTTGTTGTATCCCCCACACATACAGTGGGATTGGAGCCATATATGTGTGGGCTTCACCTACACAATACATGTGTGCCCTTATGCACTCCAGAGGCCAGTTTATGTAACAGTGGTATATGGCCCTGTATTATCGAGTCTAGGGGGGATGCACCATAAGTAACCTAGGCTGTTACAAAATGTGGGGGTATCAGGGGTGAGCTGCCTTAAGGTATCTGGATGTACAGTACCATAAAAGTCACCTATATTTACATTACTTACATTAATTGGTTAATGCAGGCCTACTGCCTCCTGCCATATCGACTGTTCTGTTTGTCAGTGTGCTTGTGATGGTGTCAGTTATGCCTTGTTATGTAACAGTTACATCCCATTTGGTCAACTGAAGTCTTTACCACCTAGTGATTGTGTATAGAGTGTAGATAGAGGCTGCTGAACTATACACCTGCATTACTTACTGTTGATTGTTTGGTATCCTGCGGGCCAGTCTGTCTTTGCTATTGTACAGTTTGAAGGGCATGGCCTTGACAGCAACAGTTGTGAACCTTTCCAGACTACTGTATTAGTATAACTGTTTCACAGTTGCATTACTTTGTTTATATGGATGTCAGTGTCTGAAAAGCTATATGACATGGCATATAAAACTGTAATTGCACAAAATAAAGGATTTCCATTTCTGTAAACCTGTGCGTGGTATTTTATCCTATAACCTCTCTGTGGGTATATGTTGCAGGCAACGACTGTCATTTGTATGAGTGGCTCATACAGTGTCCAGTTGATAAGGTGTTAACTGTAGGCATAGTGGCTGTTCCATATTGTGTGCATCTTCTACATATGCATCTTACTGTACATATCTCTGTGTGTTTATGTGTAGTCACATGTATATACATATATATATATATATATATATATATATATATATATATATATATATATATATATGGGTCTACTTTAGAACACCAACACGCCAGTTCGCCGACACACAAACCACCGACACCAAACAACCGACAACACACAATACCGACAACACAAAACACCGAACACCATTACACCAACACACTACATGTAAACAACACATTACACTACATTACATATCCACTAGCCCTAACCCAAACCCTAACCCTAAGGTCCGACACTACCGCACACTTACCCTACCTGCACCCTAACCCTAACTCACTTAACCCACCCCTAACCCTAAGATCCGACACTACCGCACACTTACTCTACCTGCACCCTAACCCTAACTCACTTAACCCACCCCTAACCCTAAGGTCCGACACTACCGCACACTTACCCTACCTGCACCCTAACCCTAACTCACTTAACCCACCCCTAACCCTAAGGTCCGACACTACTGCACACTTACCCTACCTGCACCCTAACCCTAACTCACTTAACCCACGCCTAACCCTAAGGTCCGACAGTACCAGACACTTACCCTACCTGCACCCTATTCCTAACTTACTTAACCCACCCAAAAGATAAACCCGTCACTAACACACACTTACCTTACCCAAACCCTAACTCCGACACTACCGCACACTCACCTTTCACACACCCTAACCCTAAATCCTCACTATTGCACACTTACCTGTCCGCCCTAATCCTAAATCCTCACTAGATACTTACCAAGTCGCTTACACGCTCCCTTGTCGGTCTTCCAGATGTCGGATTTCAGCATGTCGGTCAACTGCGTTGTCGGTCCTTTCGCGTTCCTCTTCCGCGTGTCGGCGAACTGGCGTTTCGGTAATTTGAAGAGGACCCATATATATATATATATATATATGAAGAAAAACGAAGCAAAGTTGGACACTGCTGACAGCTTAAAAAATCTTCTTTATTCTTAAAATCACAAGATAAGCGCTTTCGGGATGACCCTTCTTCAGATAAATAAAATGAATGAGATGGTTCACTTATATACATATAAAAGCCAATCACATTCAGAAATAGCAAGCACATTCAGTGAAAAACACGCCTATTTTTCAAAATAGGCTTAATTGGTATGTAATCATTTAAACCTGGCTTCCTATTTGCCATTAAGCTAGCAATCCATTTTGTTTCTACAGTTTCTGTTTGAAGCACAATATCACCCCCCCTAGTGCTGGGTTTAACATTTACAATAACCCTAAATTTAAATGTATGTGTAGGATACAACATCACATGTCTACATAACGCATTTCTTTCATCTTTATTCCTAATACAGGAAAGATGCTGAAGAATCCTTACTTTGAACATGCTATTCGTCTTACCCACATAAAAACCTTGGCATTGACAGCATTCTGCTAAATATACTATGTTGGTTAAAGGCAGGTTGCTCTTCCTTTAAAGTGAAACACTTTTTGGGTAGTGGGATGTATAAAAACAGTATCTTTATTTATGTAGGGACAAGCTTTACATAATCCACAATTACTCATTCCTATTGAGTATGGTAAAGCATAGGACACATTTGGCACGGAAGGTTCCTTGCATAGTAGATCCTTTAAGTTTTTATTCCTTCTATACCTAAAAGTGGGCTGAGGTCCCACTATGCCCCCCAGTGTACTATCACTGGTCAAGATGTTCCAGTTCTTCCTCACTATATTGCAGATATCACTAGTATTACTGCTATAGTTTAACATGACCTCCGCGGACTTTGCATAAAGCTTCATTGCTCTTTTGACCTCATCCCTTTCAAAAGCTCTTAAAATCCAGGGCTTATAATCCGTGAATCGCTTGGATCTACCTCTTTCCACAGTTTCATTTACCAAATTCTGCTTATAGCCCCTATCATTAAAGTTCTCCTTAAGTCTAGTCGTCTCCTCTTCAAAATCTGATTCTAGAAGACATAACCTAGAGACCCTGCTTACCTGCCCTGTACTATGTTGCATATGTATATCTAGGGTGCATGCTGTCAAATGCCAAGAGTGAGTTCTTCCAGCAATCTTTCTTATGTAGCTTGGATCTAAAGCCTTTTGTATCCTGTTGTACACATACATCTAAGAAATCTATGGAACTGTGACATGTTGATAGAAAACCTAAAAAACTTCGTGGTAGAGTGTAAGTGGTTAATAAACTCATCTAGTTCTTCCTCTGTCCCATCCCACAAAAGAAAAATGTCATCTACAAAACGTAGATATAACTGTAGTTGACGTCTCCATTCCTCATTGTTGATGACATGTGTTCTTTCCCATTGAGAGAGAACCAAATTGGCACATGTATTTGCCCAGGGGGTCCCCATGGCGACCCCCGCGCTTGTATATATGCCATTACCTCCCAGAAAAACATTATTCTCCAAAACAATGCTTAGCAGTGGTGTAATGAGTGATAACTTATCATCACTAACTCCTAGGTCACCCAGGAGCAATTGTACACTATCAATACCAAACTTGTTGTCAATCACAGTGAATAGACTTTGAATATCCATAGTGACCATCAGTAAATTCTTACTATAGGATTTATTCAATTGACCTAGTAGCCTTAAAAATGTGCTGTGTCTTTCAACACATTATCCATTTGATCTAGATAGGGTTTTAAAGTGTGTTCCACCCATATCGACACATTCTCCATAACCCATCCCCTCCCAGATACTATCGGTCTAAGGGGTGGGTTTTGGATAGATTTATGTATCTTCGGTAGTGCTTTAAAGATTGGAATAACTGGTTTCTCTATTTTGAGGAACTGATAAGTTTCCTCAGATATTTTCATTTCAAACAATAGAGCATTTAATTGAATATTCACCCTATCTACAATGCTTTTTATAGTTAGGGGATTTATGAGTAGATATGTGTTACTATCTTGTAATAGCTCATTCAATTTGTTGTTATACCATGTCGTGTCCATAAGGACAATGGCACCCCCCTTATCCGCATTTTTTATCACAATGTCCCTGTTGGCAATGAGACTATTCAGTGCTATCCTTTGTTCAGCAGATAAGTTGTGATATTTCTTAAAGTCTGCTTCCTTATAGTAATCTATCATATCTTTCTCACATGCACTAACGAACAAATTCAAACTTGATGTTAATTATGGACAAAACCACTTGGTTTTCTAAGGGAATAATCCTTCTCATTACTGTTACCATACATTAACTTCAGTGACACATTCCTGCAGTATAACATAATATCTATCAACATTTCATCATAACAACCCTCTTTGCTCGGAATAAAGGTTAATCCCTTATTCAACACCTCTAATTCTCTAGAGTTTAAAACATACGATGATAAGTTAGTAACAATACCCATATCATTATCAGCAGTCAGTCCCAAATTTTTCTTCTCTTGTCGGTCCCCCTGTCCTTTTACTGACCGCCTAGGGACCTTTCTTTTGACCGGTGCTGGTAGCAGTCCCAAAAATTACTATTGTGGCTTCCTTGTATCTTGGGGCGTGCCCCCAAGGAATTGCCATCTGAATTAGAATTCACTACGACAATTTGTTGTGAAGAGCAGGTACCTACATCATGATTTGAACTGGTACCTAAGTTTGTCACATCAATCGTGACACTGGCAGGACCCTCCTGCACTCGAATAGATTCCGTGTCCGTTTGTTCATCAGCCAAGTCAGCCGTTGGTTCTTCCTCCCTTGATTCATGTGTTGTTATATTGGCTGTCACAAAACGCGTACTGTTGAATGACTGGGCTGGATGATATGTTTTTGATAACAGGAGGATTATGTATATCTGGTATGGCTTATTGGTAAATCACTTTGACTATGGTGTGTAGGGTCCTGGGTTTGATCCTTGCAGAGGCTGTTTATGTTGTTGCTAGGCAAAACACGGGCCATTGGATACAGATTAATTAAGGTACTTTAAAGCAGTTGTAAGCGAGTTTGCATGGAAGTAATCACTGCTAACTTCTGGTTACAGTTTTTTATACTCTGTTAGCTTCTGTATTCTTCTGTATTGCTTAACATGTGTAGGCATTGCTTAACCCCATGCAAACAGGCTTAAACCTGCTTACTGCTGCTTAAAAGTGCTTACTCACACTTACCCCCGCGCTTGTTGTTGTGTCTTTCTGCTTTACCGGTTAGGGGTCGCCACAGCGGAACTCTGGTCCACTAATGATTGGCAGTAGATTTTTACATTCTGGGTTACCGGCCCTGACGCACAACCTTCAACGAAGGTACGGCCATTCACGCACGTCTCCACACAGAAGATGCTCTAGCTGAGAATCAAACAGGACAATGTCTTACTGTGAGGCAACAACGCTACCACAGCACCACCACTGCAGTGCTTACCCCTGCGCTAATGTCTTTTCCTCTTTGTGCCCCTTTTTTCATGACTTTCCTATCACCCCCTTTTTCTTTTCTTTTAAAGAAATTAGCTTACCCCCGCGCTAATTTCTTTAAAAGAAAAGAAAAAGGGGTTGATAGGAAAGTTGCAAAAAAAGGGGCACAAAAAGGGAAAGACAGTAGGGAAAGTAGCCAGGGATGTACAGGAAGGGTGTAGGGAAAGTCCATAGTTGCCCATTTCTTCTACAGCAACAGCTGTGCATATACACTGAATTTTGAGGTAGATTTGGACACTCAAACCCCTGGGAGTGGGTGAGGACAACAATAATACATTGTGATGCCAATTAGACCGGATTACATCTGTCCAGTGGACTTGTGTGTGAAATGGACAGCTATGTATGGGGCAAGATTTTTTGTCAGAACAGATTTCCAATTTATTTATTTTTTTTGTTCAGATGAGAGTGGGATGTTGGGGAAGGGTAGTTTGGTGTATTCTGGGAGGTAGGTTGGGTAGGTTAAAAGACAAGACAAACACGACACATACAGGGGTGGTATATGACACATGTGGGGTGTAAACGCCTTGATGAGGAGCGGTGTTGGGATATCAGAAGCCCACAAGCCCCCTAGTGGTAACAGTGGGACTGAGGTCCCCACCAATGGACAGTCACCACTGCACCTTCACAGCCTCGAAGGTGGCTGTGCTGAGGGCTGAGTCATAGAGCCAGGCTGACTCTCTAATCACAACATGCAGCCCTCAAGCTGGCGTAGGAGATCACCAAACTGCTGGATGATCTCTCTACGCCCTACGACTTCGACCTGGCGATGGGTGACAGGTGCCTGTCTGTGCCCACTCACGGGGGGGTAAGCCCCATCCCCTGAGGCAGTTCCACCCGAAGGTGGCGCAGGACCAACGGACAGGGTGGTCTCGGGTTGGGCCCCAAACATTCTGGTGCCGGGTGCCACGGCCAGCTGAGGTGGGACTGGTGGGTCCACTGGGACCTGCCTTCCCATGCGTGCTATAGTGTTAGATTTCATTATCATATGTGGATTAGTAATAGTCAACACATTCCAGGGTTAGGTATAACAGCATGCATAGATATTCCCATTAACCCAGACACCAGATACGGAACAGTTGCATAGCAAACAGAACACATGCCTATATGGGACCACAGTGGTAATAAGAACAGTATGCAGGTTCATTGATGACACCATGCCACCAATATTGGAATAATTCAATATAGCACATGCATGGGAACCATTAAAATATGTATCAAACAATTGGACATTACCAGAGTCATCACATACCAGGTGGGGTGGGTATGTTGATTATTGTTGGAGATTATGGTGAGGGGGAGAGAAAGATGTCAGTTAACAACTAGTATATTCCTGTAGTCCACATTACTTTCCTAGTCAGTGCTGTTATCTGTACCTTACAAGTCTTACTACACTACCCTATAGCCTTAGTTTGGACAGTGATTTGGCTGTAGTCATCGTTACACATGAACCGGTTTTACCTGCAATAGACACCTCTTACCTGGTATTCCTGTGGAGGGACTGTTTGTTAACACTAACTAACTGTTTCTACACATACTCCTGGATTCTGGGTTGATGTTTTTCACATAGCTATCCAACTCTTTCTGACATATCTAGAATATTTCCCTCTTCCACCTTTAGTGACCTGACACACACATATACATGCTTTCCTACACAGTTATATTATGTAGCACAGTGTGGGTGATAGTGACCAGTGATACTTTATTATTCAGAGAAACTGCAACACTCACAATTCCCTACAATACTGGAGTGAACAGTACCAGTACAGGTTATAATGGTCTGTATTTTTCAGCACAGTGTTTGTATCCAACATACCTGTGGGAGCAATGTTTGTTAGCACTACCTGACGGTTGCCACACAAAGTTCCGGATTACACATTAGTATTATGCACATACATCTCACTCTGTTACTGTACACACTCTGGTCACAGCTTGACAACATGGGAATGTAGATAGGATATACTTGAAATATTACTCTCCTAACAGTTTCAGGGGTTGTTACAGTGACAGGTGTGTTCTCATAGATGTTTGACAATGACTTGTATCCCCTGTTTTCTGGATAAACATCTGGGATCATCCCACAGACTTACCAGGGTGACAAAGGGACAGGCCACATATATGGGCACATATACAGGACATTCTGGCCTCATCTGTACAGTTGTGGGGTATGAATCTGTATGCAAGCCTAATCCCATTCCCAGGATTCAGACCATGGCTGTGTCTGCTACAACTTAAAAACTGTCCATCGCATTTGCGTCTGCTATATAGATATTGCTGTATATCTCCTATCTGCCTTCTGTGTTATTAATCCCCTGTTCTTTTGCATTCTGACCTTGTATTACAACACTCTTACACAGATTTCCTAGACAGTTATATGTTGTAGGACAGTGTAGGTGACAGTGATGTGTAATACCTCATTATTCAGAGCAACTGCATATCATGCTTGTATTTTTGGGCTTAGTGTTGGTATCTGACAGACCTATAGGAGGCATGTTTATTAGCACTACCTGAATATTCCCACACACAGTACCAGATTTCACATTACTATTATGCACATACATCGCACTCTGTTACTGTACACACTCTGACCACTGCTTGACAAGTTGGGGTGTAAATGGGACATACATGGTTTCTTAGTCACATAAAGTATTTGGGAGTTGCTAGTGTGCCAGCTTTGTTCTTATAGCTGTGTGTCAATCAGTTGTATTTCCTGTTTGCTGCCTATACGTCTGGGATCATCCCATTGATTTCCCAGGGGGACAGGTTGATAGGCAACAGATATGGGCCACTTTAACAAATATTCTGGACATATCTGTATAGTTGTGGGGTATGATTCGATATGCAGACTACTACCACTGGCAGGATTCGAACCGTGGCTGCATGTGCTAAAAATCAGCAGTTCACATCATAGTTGCTTATGCTATTCAGTTTTTGTTGTCTGCCTTTTCTCTGTTTACTGTCTATGTGTCTTTCAGTTGTACTAAATGACCTGTGGGGATTACACCGGTCATATACAGGCATTCCTACACATTCAGGTTCATGGTGTGGGTAACAGTGCTTAATACAACAGTACTATTACATGATGGCAAATCTAAAGTACTGTACTATGACACCAGGATAAACATAGATTAGTTCTAGGCTAACTGGCCTTCAAGCCATTTTAAGCCTAACCAATTATCCCCTGTGAGATTCAAACCCTGTACCTTGTGTTTGTAAGGCAAATACCTTAACCATTCAGCCACCCTCCAAACCCACATGCAGTCTAGTAGTTAGACCTGTTTTGTCAGTCTATTACACTTTTATTGACATACAAACAATATAAGACTCTTCCTGACATATTCTCTAGTGTATGCAGTACTTGCCTTGAACAATACAGGTTTTATACAGGCAATTAATTTACTACTACTTTTATTTTTATTTCCTATGACAGTAAATGCATGTGTATTACTGACCTGCCTCGCATCGCAGCCTCACCAGGCGACTGATGTGGGCCTCTTGGCTTGTGGTCCACTCCATTGCAGCTGTGGGGGACATAAGAGGAATATTTAGCCATATATATCCATGATATACATGAGCTACCAATTATTACACATATACTGGGGTGATACTTACACATGGCTGGCACATCGTCTGCCACTCTAGCATCTTAGAGCCACTCCTCCAAGAGGTCCCCCTTATGCTGCTTCATGTCGGCATAGTGGTGCCTGACCTGCTCACCAGTTTGGGGTATGCCAGTGGCACTGGTGAAGTCATGGGCAAGACAATCCCAGGCCTCCCCCTTATATTGGGAGCCCTGGTACTGGCCCTGCAGCAGTCTCTGATCATGGTCTTTGACAAGGAGTCCTGCCATGACCTTGGACTCCTGGATGCACTAGCGCTGCACCTGAAAGTGCACACCTTCTCCCCTTACTGCCATAGTGCCTGCAAGGGGAAGCTACAACCAGTTATGAGATGTATTCCCACCAGTTGGGTTTAAGTAGGGCGTATTTCCCGCACTTTTCCATGATTGGCCATTTTTGAAAAGAATAGGCTATGGGAAAACCTGCTTAACTAAGGTTGGCATTGTTTAAAGGGGTATACCAATGGGCACAATTAGTTAACTGGTTTACACATTACTTACACCTCCTATGCTGGCCTGTGGAATGCTTAGTATTGCTTACATTAGACTTTGGATTATATTTCCTTTTGGCATTGCTTTCTTATTTATTACATCTTATATATCTGCCTGGTATCCATGAATAATGTGTATGTACACTCTATGGGGTCCTTGTGTTTTAATGGGGACTTCAACACTTTATTACAATTACACCTCACTTCTGGGCTTACTGCTGTACTCCAGTTCACATATTTATGTTATTTAGTGGGTTATAGAACATACAACTGTATACTGATTCCTTTCACAGGTTCAGTTTGGTTTTACTATGGTGAGGACTTGTTTGCTAATACCTCATTCTTCTGTACTTCTGTGATGGCTTGGTGGTTAGCTATTATAACCATGGTATATAGACTCCTGGGTTTGAGACCTGCATGGCTGTTTATTTTGCTGATGAGCAGAACAAGGACTGTTGGATACAGAGTGATTAAGGCACTTTTGAGCAGTTGTAAGAGGGTTTGGGTGATGGTAAGCACTGCTAACCAGCTGTTACATCTGCTTACAGAACGTTAGCTTTAGAATTGCTTAACCAGTGTAGGCATTGCTTACCGCCACGCAAATGGGCTTAAGCCCACTTACTAGTGCTTAAATATGCTTACTACTGCTTATTTGTGCTTAAACCTGCTTACTTGTGCCTTATTCATTATGACACTGACACCTCACATGTGCATTTACTGCAGTACACCATTTCATGAAAATATGTTATTTAGAGGGTTAAGCAACATAAATATTACTCATAATGTGTTTTGCCATGGAAAATGGAATGTGTTGTAGTGGGACTCGAACCGGGAATGTTTGTTCATAAGGCGAATGCTCTGCCCACTACACTATTGCTATGCTGCTTCATTGGCATATATCTTCCTTGTTATTCTCTTCAGCCATTTAAGCTGCATGAACCTTAGCTAAGCGATGGGCACACCTGCGCACCTACGGTTAGCTTTACTTGAATTAAAAAAATAATAATAAATAAAAGGTTTCTTCATTTTATTTCTGTATACTGTTGCTGTTGTACACAAGGGGGACTGTTGGTGGGGATATGCAGTCACCTATGAGCGGTCTCACTCATTTCATACCCCTTTCTGTTGTTCTTCATTGTGGGGGCATGTATATTCTGAGAGCTCTGCTCTCAAACACACCCCCTGCACTCGTACACGCTCTGTGTAAGCCTAGGAGCTCAGGCAGTGTACTATGCATGGCACGCTGCTGTCCTACTCATAAATTGCCGCCTCCATGCAGGAATAAGCTAGTCCTGCATGGAGGAATAGCAAATCCGGGTCAATGTATAGGAAGTGCTTACACATACACTGGACTACTGATTCTGGAAGTGCTTATGTGTACGTGGGAAAAATTATATGAGGAGTGCTTATGCATACTTGGATGAAATGACATGGAAAGCGCTTCTGCTTACTTGGAAAGAAAGAGTGCATTACTATAAAGTTTTGGTGTGGTTTACATTTTCCAATGTATTACACGAACATAAATTATCATATTTGTGCCTTATATGCATTTATTTGCAACACTCTACTGAAAACACCCTTATAATGTTCAATTTTATATAAAACAGACAACAACATCAAAAGACCTTTGTAGACCTCTTACGGAAACCACATATAAAATAAATTGCATCATAACTTTATTATCTATATCCTCATTTTCTTTGCATAACATCAAACATCACTTGACCATCAATCAAGGCAGCATACCACCGATCATCGTCCCCAAATTAGCAGCATCCTCCCCACCTACTCACTTATTCTAATGAAACAAGTAGCATCTAGCATCCAGCCATTCACCTTCATCTCAAAGTCCTCACTTTCATCCCAACACCAGGTGCAAGCAGTGTTCCACCACTCACTTTTACCACTCCAGACTTCCTTAGTCCAAAATGCACACCAGAGGTGGAAAAGAAGAGGGACAAGCCTGCCCCTCTTCTCCACCCACCAGCCTGACCCGGACTTTACCCACTCAGTAACGCCAACCTTTAACCAACTCCTCCAAAAATAAACCCAGATTCAAATTAAACAAATTTAAACCAAAGTCACTCAGATGCACCCCGTCATCCCTGAACCACATTGGATCTCTTTCAACAAACTCTTTATGCTCTATGAACCTTACTACCATCGCCCCCAACTATCTTGCCAACCTAAAATTCACAAACTTTCATGCCCTTTCGACTGCTGAGAACTTCCCAGCATTCCCCCAACACAACTGGAGTATAATCTCTGACCACACCAAGCACACCCTTGGGTACAACTTCCTTAATACATGGAAATCCTCCCCTATCTGGTAAATCAACTGTCATTTAGGTGTGAGACCCAAATCATTACCTGCCAAGTGTACCAACAAGATCTGTGGAAGGCCCACTTGAGCTTGTATTGATGTAACAATCTGCAACAAATGGTTCAATCTGAGACCTCTAATGCCTTGCCAGGTGACTATCCAATTGGACCAGTGCAAGCCCAAATTGGAACAATTACTCCTAACTGCAGCCCTCCTCACTGCCCAGTAAACATAAAAGTGAACTATGATGACAATCATGTTACCCAGGGGAAAAACAAACAAACAAACAATTAAAATAAAATTACAGACACCATCACCTATCTAATATAGGCCAAAAAGGCATTAAAAGACCAGTACCCCACCGTCTTAATGACGCCTATCTAACTACCCTCAACAGCTAAATCAGAAGTTCTACCCATTCTAAAAGAATGAGTAGAAATCTTTCTCCATCTAAACCCATGCAATGGAACGCTTTTCTGATTACCAAACTCAGCTGTCCCCCTGTTATCTCCCTACCCTATTTTGACTGAAAAAACAAATCATGTGGGTTCCCCTTATGGGGCTCGAACAATTTCCTTTCCCACATTGCAGGACACATCTGATCCAACCTGTCCTTCACTAGAACTATGTTACCACCCCTGCCAGCCTGATCCATCTTAGATGTCCACAACCAAATATGAATTGCTCTAGTCAGCTACATAACATCCTCCCAAACCGAAGACCCCAAAAACTCTGACAACCTAAAAGCCCCAAAGTACATCCATACACTCAATGTCACCCACACAATGTAATCCATTGATTCACCTCTTACCACAAATAAACCCCACAGCAAAACTCTCAACATCTGCTTTGCCACTGGCCAGTGCTTATCCCTCTGCAGCCCCTCCTCCCTAACCCATCCTTTCAACACCGGCCCCACCATCCAAGATTTAGTAAAATCCTGTAACCTTACCACTTGGGCAAATACACTGATCACTGCCAAGTCCACCCTAACCAATTTTGCTGCCTTACCCCATGCCCTAGCCCAAGCTAAATATCTCAACAGCTCTTCTGACCAAACACCTTCCTTCTCCAATAACTGAAAAATAAAACTATGAAACTCATGCAATGCATTACTGTATGCATTCCTTGTGGATCCCGCCCAACCTTGTTTCACCAACCTTGTGATCACAGCAAACCATTTTTCCACACCTCATCTGCCACCACTACAGGCTCCTCTGCTGCTGTTGGGGCCATCTGTCTGAACCTGGAAAACTGAAAGCAAGACAAACTGTCAGCAATCCCATTTTTAACCCCTAGTACATGCACACCTGTAAATGAAAAATTAATCGACAAATTCTGTAAAACTAATTTATGCAACACGAACAATAGGTGCTCAGACTTAGCCATCTTAACCTGTAAAACCTGCACTACTGCCCTGTTGTCAGAATTAAAAACTACTTTCCTGTCCCTCAACCTTTCCTGCCACACTACAGATGGCGCCCCAATCAGCATTAACTCTAAAAATGCAATGCCCCACTTCATCTCCTCATCCCACTCATCTGGTCAAGGAAGTGCAAACCACTCACCCCCAAAAAATGCCCCCATATCCATCCACGCTGCAGCATCAGTGAACAACTATAAATCCCATTGCCCTTCCCCATTCCAACTGCCAAAAAGTGACACCATTAAAATACTCTAAAAACACCAACCACAAAGTTAAGTCTTCATGAGTCAATTTACCAAGTTTCACCCAATGATGCTTACTTTTTATCTCTTTCAGAAAAAGGTCCACAGACCTACAGAAAGTACACCCTGGATGAATGGCTTGACAGACAAAATTCAGGAGCCCTAAGAGTTCCATAACCTCCTTCACCCACACCTTGTCCCTAGCCTTCATTGAAACTATCTTCTCTTTCAATCTGGTTAACTTTTCCCTAGGCAACTGAAACAGTACACATTCCGCAACCAGCAACAATCCGAGAAAATCTAGTGTCTTAGCCAAATTGTCCATCTTCTGGGTGGCTAAAGGCACTCCCAATTCCTCACATATTCGTACAAACTAACTCAATGCTACTGCAGCTCCCTCATGCCATTCATCTATTAATAAAAAGTCATCTGAGTACTGAACCATCCTCTGACTTTCCACCCGCTGCTGCCAGATCCAATGAAGAGCCATGCTAAACTTCTCAAAAATGGAACAGGCCACAGCACAACTCCTCGGTGTAGCCTTGTCAAAGTAAAACCTACCCCCAACTACCATGCCCTACAATGGCCAATCCTCCTACCAAACTAGCAAAAGATGGAATGGTGACTTAATGTCTACCTTAACCAACCATGGATCTTTAAACCCTCTAATGACTTATACCGCATCACCCTAGGGTGCATATGACACTTTAGCCTCCTCCACTGAAATAAAGTCATTGACCAAGTTACCCTCAGGATGAGACAAATGATGAATCAACCAAAATTCCCCTGGCTTCTTTTTAGGTAACAAACCAACTGGTGAAACCTTAAAACTGGCAAATGAGGGGGCTATGAAACAGAACAAATAATTGGCCTGGCCAGCACTCCTTTTCCACCAAAGCCTCCAAGATGTCCTCCCTCCCCCACACTGATCTGAAATGTTTTCCAGTTATTCCATCATCCAGCAACTTAGACTTAACCAAAACCCCCCTCGAAAAACCCTCAATCAGCTCTTGAGCCACTATTACCTGTGGGTACTGCTGAATCATGCCCCACAAAACATGTACCTTAATAGGCAAATGTGTCCCCAAATTGTTCTTTTCCTCCTCAAAATGCCCCTCCTCTGGCTACAAAAATTACCCCTACCATGTACCCCTTGTAAACCCATTGCTGATGCTATTAACCCATTCTGACCAAACTGTGGCACTTGCCCTGCCAAATTACACTCACATCTACCACACTGTATCACTGGGGGGACATCTGCATACTTTGAACAAGCATGCAGGAATTTACATTCTACCCATGAACATTTTCCCATATTAAAGGCCCAACATACTCCAATGCCCCCTTCCCCCTATCTTATTCCCTTTGACACCCACACTGAAGCTGTCCATCATCATAGCCAGTCATATGTCTGGATGCCTCACCTCCCAACACATGGACCGATCCACTGCCTTGCTCTTACGAAATCTCTGATTATACCAAAGCCATGCACTGCCAGCTCTCAGCTGTTGGGCCTCTTGTATTGTCAAAAAATAAGCCAAGAGTGGAAGGGGAAAGTCTCTAGCCTTCTCCAACCATGCTACCATGTAGTAGATACATGCAAAAACAACAATTCTCTCATGTTCTTGGCCGTATTCTTCCTGACTGTCTTTGACCCAGGGCTGCTAAGGCTGCCAATAGGTCTTTATTATTTGCCATCTCAGTTAGCAACAAATGTTGGATGCCATCTGTGTCAATTAAATCAAAAATGTCTACATACTCCCCTTTCCAAATCTTCTACTTTAATGAGACGGGTATGTGAGGCATCAGGAAGACTGCCCCACTCCCCTGCCCCAAAGTCTGTGTAGCCAGCCAGTCATCTGACTGCATTACAAAATCAGACCCCCACTTCTGCTAAGCATGGTTCAGCCTCTTCCCCTAGCTCCGACAAACTACCAACCGTACCTGGACTGTCTATACCTGGGCTGTACTCCTGTAACCCATGATCCTCTCCCACCAAACTCTGCAGTCCCCCAAAGTCACACAAATGACCCTCTAATGCCCGACTGAAGCTGTTACCTCCATTACTCAATCTATGCCTCCCCCTCCCCTGCCCAACAAACCTACTGACCAGTCCATCTCCAACACATTGTCTGCAGAAACGTTACCTGTAACAGTAGCAGGTGCTGGATCCACTGTTGTCACCTGTGATACCACCACCTTACTGGCCTGTGACTGCCATGTTCTTTCTCCTCTGGCTGCCTACTTGCCCTTTGATGGCTGCCATCTCTTACGACTGGTTTGATCCTGTGCTTCTGCTGTCGGTGCATCTCTGCTCAGTATCTCACGAAAAAGGTCCTCCGCCTGAGCTACAATGTTCATCCATCTCTGTCACAATGCTTGAACCTCACCATATCGATCACCGACACCTGCAACTTGACAGGAACAACTCACCCAGAGCCACGCACCTACAACTAGACCTAAGGGCTACCTCCCTAGATGGCATAACAGGTCCGCATTAGCACAGGGTTGCATAAGAGTGACATCCAAATCCCTAATGGTCAGAAAGAGTTCACTCTTCTAGCATCATTCTGTAATGTGCTGTCAATAATGCAATACTTCCAGCCATACCCTCAAACCTTTAGAGCAAAAAAATAAACAAAGCCATTAATAACAGTGGAACAAAGGCGCACAATAGGAACAACATTCAAATATTGTGCTGGAAACTTATCAAGTTGCTAGAATACAGGCTTTATATAACATGACTTTTTTGAAAGGTATGAATTATTATCTAAATTATTATTCTCTGCCAATCTTCCCATTATTGCAAGTTATAAGTGGGAACAGCTTGTCTGTTTGGTGGAAATATGTTTTAAAATGTTATGCTTTGCATAACAGTCAATGAATTGTGTTCAAGCAGAAAGGGCATACACACACAAACAAGCACACACACACACACACACACACACACACACACACACACACACACACACACACAAAATGTAGCAATTCAGGGAACTTTTCAGTTCCTTAGCTGTAAAAAATATGTGATTTGATCATTTTCAGCCTAATAATTCTAAGCATAAGGGGATGGTTTAAAATGTATACAGAAGAAATTCAACTGGTCATGTCTCCCTTTTCTTGCTAAAATGTGTGCTGGCCATGCACTTGACATTGCAACCCCTACAGCTATACTTCTACCCTGTACTCTGAGTAGGGTATAGTGCCTGAATGATATTAGCCATCTTGTACATGCAGTTAATATTGTGGAAGAAGTGACTGTCTCATACAATTACTATACTAATAAATATTTTTCTGGCCTACACAAAGAAAATCCTTTCTTTACAAAAACTGACTGCATGTACTTTAACAGATTTCTAAGGTAATGTAATACTAAATTAAATTATGTGTTAATGCATATTTTTTGGTTTGCCTATAAGTACATTTACATACATGAAAAAAGTGTAATCATGTAGATATATATCTGTGATTTACATGTATATATATATATATATGTATATATATATATATATATATATAGAGAGAGAGAGAGAGAGAGAGAGAAGTGTATATATACATACATATTATTATTTTACTCACAGATATTTTGTATTTGTTTTTATATAGACAATTATGTTATCACACAAACATTCCATATAATTGTACAGAGAAGATGTTCTGTGCACAGATATGTTTATGCTTTCTTTTGCATTATTATAATAACATTATTGATACATATTGCAGTTACACCTATTTTTACTCTAGCAAATATCTTCAGTCATGTAACCTTCTTATAGTTTATATTTATCTTTATCTCTGACCAAAAAAAAATGATAAAAAAGTTATATTTAGTAGAGAACATTGGCCTTCTTTCCCCCACCTGCTCAAGCATTTGCACAGCTGGTCAGATCTAGCTTCTGTGGGTCATCATACCTGTGGTGGCACTGTTGGTTGGAGCAGGGTGATCCCTGTCAGGGATGACAGGGGCTCACCCAACTCCTACTAGATATCAATCTTTTTCCATTCACTCCTTACTCACACACACACACACACACACACACACACACACACACACACACACACACACATGGATCTTATCCAGGTAAGAATCACTAAGAAGGTAGACCATAATTTTGGTCTTCTTATCTGACCAGCTCAGAGTGTGGCTTTTTGCCTTCAAAGGTGCTGCCATCATGCAAGTGCGAAAAACAGGATAAGGACAGTATGAAAAGGACTGTTGTTCACAGGTTTAGAACCACTACATTTGGGGTGTGACATCACCTTAACCAAACCCAATTAACCCGCAGGGGAATTACACCGGGTACTGTTATTAATGGCAAGTTTGGTTTAAACAAAAATGCTTCGCCACAGACATGTTTTCTTAAAGGAATATATTTGCATTTCATTTAAATGGTAGATAAAAAACAGTATGCAGTCATAATTTTTTCATATATTACTTTCGATGGCTACTGATGCTGTGCATTGCCTTAACTACCTTTTTTGGAGTATTACAACTGAATGCCATTTATATATGCCTCATGCAGGAGAGTAGCAGTATTAATATATTGTTTTCTTTTTTTTCTGGAAGGGGGTCATTTTGCAGAAATAAATATTCCTTTGTATGTGTGAGTATCAACTTTTTTTAAATGTTGAGTGCTGGAAGATGATAAGGTGTGCCAGATGATGTTGGATAGATAAGGATTATATTTCATGGCTGTTCAAACTGTCATGTATATGACTCCATTTTGCTTTTTCTAAACAAATTCATCTTTGAGCATATCTGAGCTCATTTGTACATTGCTGAAGTATGGTCCAGACTTCTGAGGGCTACTGCAGACTCCACCACTATCCCCTCTGTGACCATGTGAATGTGAGACAGCGTTCATGACTTGCAAGGACCTGATTATGAGGATAAGTGGCCATACACATTTTTGTATCACTCCATTTCATAGAAATAAATATAAACTTGCCTAAATTGCTTACAAAATATATAAATGGACCTGAATATACAGGAAATAGTTTAGCACCCTCATATTAACTTGTGATTTCTCGAGTTAGGTGGCAAATGACTTAGGAAAGAATACACTTTTTAAAGTAAGAAAAATAATATAAATATTATAAATTAATATGAAACACTTCAAAATGATGTAGAATTAGTGAGGTCATTTCAAGAAATGTTTATTTTGCTGATATAATGGGCATATTACAATAGTTTTAGAGCATACTGTAAAGCTGTCATTTGTGAATGGAAAATCATTACAGCAGCAGTGGAAATGATCAATGATCACTGAGAAAATCATTTATTTTGGTGCCATGTAATGATAGTGCATACATATGGTTGAAATACAGTACTTTAATTGTGAAGTACTGAGCAGTGACAATGTGTTGATGGCTGACTATACAAGTGTCTTTATTTAGTGGTTTCAGAGAATAATTACAATAGACAGTATTATGAATGCATGAAAATGGTCAGGGCTAGGAAAGGGCAAATCTATAAATAAAGTGATTGTTTTTACTGGTTTGAGTGTGTTTGCGATACTGCAGACATTAGTATAGCACAACTTTATTTGTCTGGACTGAGATTTGGTGTTATAAGATGGCAAGCACACTTTTATTGTTGTTTTGTTCAACTAATCATTGTATCAAGCATGACTGTGGCATAATTTTTTTATGTACAGTAATTATGCAAAACAGAATATTAATACAAAGAAAAGACGTCAGCCATGAGGAAAGCCACATCTTCATAGCAGCCCATAGCACCTATGGCAAATGTCTATTTTGTAAAAGGGGCCCCAAACATGCTAAGGTGGCAAAGCCTGGAATTGAGTTGTCCTGGACATTAATACAGTTGGTGGAAGAAAGCCCATGCAAATACAGTACAATGAGGTGGCAAATGATATGGTAGAACATGTTAGAAGCAAGGAGAGGCAGAACCATTGCAAGGAGCAGCACTGAGGGAGCTCTAACAATTATCTCTTTAACACCAGATGAAGATTCATCTCCATCTGTGGATATGACTATGACACAGAAGATGGTTGCAATGTACTAATCAGATGTGGTGAGGACAATGGCTATTACCAACATCTGTAGCAGCACTCCTCTGCTCAGGAAGGTTGGTTTAAAAACAGTACCATATATTTATATTGAGAATTCATTGCTGACATGGAATGATTACATTAAACACGTAAGAGTTACTATTGAGAGGAGGACTTTCCATATCACAAGAATGACAATGAAATCGGCATACATACTGTGACCCTAGACCTCCTTACTAAGCATACAGTAGTTTGTGCTGTTTCTTTATTAGTAATGTTTTCAAATAATTGTTACAGGGTCAGCAGCACAAACAAACAGTTCCACTATATCTTTAAATTGGGAGGATATCCCAGCAGAATGGCCCCTGAAGATGACTTTGATTATAACAAGGTTCTATTTATCAGGTAGCCTTAGGAATGTGATATGAAGTTTGAAAGTTTAATTGAAAGATCTCAAAGCCAAAAACATGTTAGTAACTTATCAGGAAGTGATAGAGCATCACACAGTCAACCACATCCTGACATTACACTCATACTAGTAGAGGTAGACAATTTGTGCACTTATGCTATTAGCTCTAACCTCAGATGGGCAGTTTTAGGGTGATAGCAGACATTCAGAGGTAATAGTATCTGAACGGACACCTTTGCAAAGGGGAAACAGGTGTGGGTATTTGTTACAGATACCCCAGGAAACGTAAATCACTGGCTGCTCAGCAGCAAATGTGCTGCAACATTGTTAGGGATCAGAGCACTGCAAGAGATAATCAACTGGAAATGGATAAAGTCCTCCATGGTAACTATGAGGATTTCCAGCACTACATGGAAATGGCATAGAGCTAGGATAATTCCATGATCATGCTAATGCGTAGCATGATGGCACACCAAGCATGTATGGCCCTCTTCATTCCTACACTAGTTAGCTCTTACCAGACTCAAGTAAAAGTCAGTCTTGCAAGGGGAAGAGGATGGGGTACTGTCTGGAAAAATAGGAGCTGATGACATGAGACAAGTGTTTCTCAAGAAAGTACTGTTATTAGTTGGGGGGATCAAGAGCAACAGATTTCATGCAGGGCATGTCGGTGTTCATTTACACCTAGTAGAACCTCTCATTTGAGGACTCAGTCATGGTCCAGCATCATTGTTGGATCAGTGTCTGCAGGATCACCTGCATCAAATAGATCATGACATCAGACCATCTCACTATCCAGCTGAAATGATAGCCCCTCTTCAGAATTCCTTGCACCACCATCTAGCCTGTCTTTAGGAGATGTGTATGACACATATGACCTTAACCTACTGTGAGACAAATTTGCATTTCTGTTACCTGAAATTTGACCCTTATAAACACAGTTGAAAGTTTGACTCAAAGTGGAATATGTTATTAAAAAAAAGTTGGGAGGACTTATGACACTGTTTAACTGTATGAATTTCATACTGTAACGGTACTGCTTAAAACCTCATTGAACTGTGGAAAGAACTCTGTACATCATAAAGTTGCAGTGATTAACACAATTAATGTTTTATGCACTCATTTTGTTATAGTTGCCACTTACCTACAACTTCAAAGTAGTAATACACAAGTTTCCAATAAAAAATAAAATTACAGATTAAAATGATTGTGCTGCCGTGTAAACAAACACTGTTGACACTTCACCCTCACCACTGCACAAATGATGAAACTTTCTGTCTCTGTGGGTTCAAATTATTGTGTATGACAAAATGAAATAATCTAATATGCAGTACCTCAAGAGACAACAAATTTTAAACAGAGAAAACATTGCATAATTAAAAAAATACAATACTTTTTCAATCAAATGCAAGGTATGAACTCATTATAAATTCTGAATTAACACTTTTTACTAATTAAATGATGGCATTCAGTACATGCATACTTAGATAAACCACCTCACTAAAAGTTATTGTGCAAAGCAGTTAAAATATGATTAATTACTTATATGATGGCTTACGACACCATTGAACAGTAGTCAGGGAGAAATCAGGAATGGCATTTAAAAACAATAATATGAGTAAATGCTTTGAAATAAAAAAAAAATCAAGATGAGGGGAAAAGTAACAGCAGACTATGCACCACATAGCATAGCCCGCAGATATCATTACATACATCAATTATACTATATGCGTTTTTTACAAGAAAGCAAACACTATCCTGAATGTCATGGTCCATAGTTCTGAACTAGATGCTACTTCTTACCTGCACAACCATATACTCTACATGAGTCTAATGCATGGGGGTCCCTACTACTGCTGTCAGCTGGTCATCCTTAGTTGTAGTGGGTCTGAAACTGGGACCTGCACTGACAGCATGGGTCACTTTACCACTAGCATGATCATGTTGTGCACAATGTTATGTGCAGTAAACATCCTGCATACAGCAGATAAATCAAACAGAAGGGCATAGGGCACAACCAGACTCATTCAGGCACCTAAAATAACTCTTTCAGAGGCCAAAAACTCTGTTGATGACAATAAAGGTCTGGCACAAGACTGTGTTGTAGGTCTTTTCTGCAGCTCTACCTTGGATTCCTCATTGGTGTCATGAGCCACTGCTCTAGTGAATATCCAGTTTCACTTGAAGGACCAAATGACAGAGAGAGAGAGAGAGAGAGAGAGAGAAGTGGGAGTGGGAGGCACGGTGGACTGAACTAGTGTGCCAGATATGGGAATCATGTGCACTGCCAGGATGCTGGGCAGAGCCATTGGTGATGCACCCCCAGGTATCAGACACTACCTGGCAATTGACCGAATGGTAGACCTCCATATGGCATTACTGCTTATACTGTGTGTCAGACAGAGTCATAATTGCAAAACATGTTCAATCTACTGCACCAAGTACATCAGGGAAATGTATTACCCCATAAAAGGCACCAATAGCACAGGCTTGGTTCTGAGGTGACACCAGGAAATAGATGTACTGATCCTCATGTGCCAAGAGTACATCCGAGAATTGCTACAGTATCCTTGAGGCAGAATCCTGTGAGATACCCAGCTTGTCCCCAGTCTGTCTCTAGAAGGTCACCATGGCAAGTACAGTGAGGGCTAGCTATTCATACCTTAGTATCCACAGAAATAGGAAGTACATGCATTTCTTCAGAACCTGTATGGGGTCATATGTATTCACTAAGACCCTTATAATATCCCTGTCCACTCTAAACCTATCTAGTATTCCCTGACTATCAAAATTATTTAGTATTTATATATTTTTTATTTACATTTGTTTACTGGGTAGTGTCCATCTGGGCCAGAGGCCTGTTTTCAGAGGAGACCTGGGGAGAAAATCTCCAAGACAAGTAACAAACAACAACATAGCAATGAAAAAAGATAAACAAGTTACATACATGACAGAGACAATTATAATTTCTACGTACATTGACAAAATAAATAAGTGATGTCATTATATATAAGATAATAATACCCTTTTCTCTCTCTCTCTTTTTGGTAAGGGTAAGGGGTAGGAAAGTACAGGGCGGAATATAATATAATGTATGATTTCCCATGACAGTTGTCATGACAGTGGAGGAGTATAAGAATGTATTTTATTTATTTATTTATTTATTTACATTTGTTTACTGGGAAATTCCGACTGGACGCAGGTCCTTTTTCAGCAGATGCCTGGGGAGAAAAGCTCCACATCATGTACATGATAAATAGAGATACAAAGTTGCAGCAATATTAAACATTACAGGTTGTTGGCTTTAATACAATAACAAGATATTGATATAAGAATGCAACTTATGAAATGTTAGTATGTGGGTCAACCACCAAGGATAACTACAGGAGCATAGCCAGTGGTTAGTAAGGTGTTATTTTAGGAGTAGTTTGAATTTGTGATTGCCTGGGTTGTTAAGTATTTGCTGGGGCAGTAGGTTCCAGGATTTAGATGTTTTATTAGAATAAGGATTTTGATATTTTATTAGAATAAAGAAAGTTACCATAGTAGTATTTAGACTTTTTTTACCTTTAGAAGTAGTTTGTCTGATGATCTCAGCATCTGGTGTTGGTGTTTGCTTCAACTAGGTATTTTTCTCATCTTGGAGAGATTTTTGTGTTTTTACTTGTAGTTCTTGGGGTAAAGAGGCAGAGCAGATAAGAGAGACATCATTGGCGTATTGAACACTAATGGCTAGTTGGGTGGAAGAACTGAGTTCATTAGTAAATATGATAAAGAGCAGGGGTCCAAGGATAGATCCTTGCGGAACTCCCACAGAGATTGGTAGGAGGGGGACAGTTTATTTTCCCACCTAGTGGACTGCTGCCTGATGGAAAGATCACTGTGAAACCAAGTCAGGGATGTTTCACTGAGGTTATAAGTTGCCAGTTGAACATTATTTGGTGGGATTATAATTGGTTATTCTCAGCTTATGTCTCTGCCTTCTTAGTCTGCAAATGGCACTGAGTGTAAGTGGTTCTATCTCAGCAAAGGCAAGCAGCGCACAATGGGAAATAGGAAGGCTAGCAGCAAGTGACAGCATCTTTATGGATTGCAAAGTAGATAGCATAGACAAGACTCCTCCACATATAACATATCTACAGATGGTGGGGAAAAGCGGTAAAATTTTCACTATGAATCACAAGAAGGTGAGAGAACGATTCATTAGCTTATGCTATTTTAGATAATTTGTCATTTATGTCTCATTAGGAATTCATCTGTTTAGTCTTACTGATGGCCATCACAAGTTAGCATTCATGGCCTCTATGAATAGTATATTTTATGTGCTCGCTTGCGAACTGCAGGTATAGGCTCAATGCAGTCACTTAATGACTGTGAATACCTCCCATAATTCTCATAGCATGCTATTGATGCAGGACATTTTATATTAGGAAAATGAAGACATCTTTAAGACATGAATGAAAATACATTAATAGAGCATAAAAAGATGCAATGTAAACAATGCATTAGCAAGGCATGTTGCAACAGCAGGAATCATAATTTTTAATGTTAAGTACAGATCTCAGCCAAGGTGGAGACAAGCAAAATAAATTGTTATTCATAGAAGCAAAGTGGCAGAACTTGCACACATCCCATCTGGTTAATTGATAATGCTTCATTATTACCTATTCTTAAGTGCACACCTTTACACTTGATCAGCTATTCATTGGGTCTTTTAATATGTATGCAACTATTTATTTTGTGTTCAGCGTTTGGCTATTTTACCTTTAGAAGTCAAACATTTGTTTTGTTTGCAAAATATATACTCATCCAAAAATAAACTGATTTTTTGTTCCCTCTCTCTTTTTATTTATTTATTTTTTCATTTATTTATTCATTGACATTTGTGGTTGGCGTAGTTCTTAAGTTCATAGGTTCATAGGTAAGTACAAGGCTATCTGCCCGAGGGCATATGTAAGCCTACCCAGAATGTGTTGACTTTTGCTGCCCCCTTAGATTAGTTCCCTGTGCCTCTGCCCAACAGAGCCATTAGTTCCCTGTGCCTCTGTCTAGCAAAGCCACTGCAGTGATCCCTGGAGTAAATTTTCTGTTTCTCATCCACTTGTCAAGGTTTCTCTTGAAGAGTGTTAGTGAGGGGCTCTGCCTAATGTAGATTAGAATCCTGTTCCAAAGCATGGGGAGTCTATGGGACAGGAATCTATCCCTCCAGCAAGTCCTATTTATAATTATGGTGAGGTTTAGATCCCTAGAGTGTGTGGCTCTCTGGGATTTGTTTTTTTTTTAGGTGGAGCATGTCCATCAATTCTGGGTTGAACATGGCCTTGTATGTCAGGCAGAGATCACCTCTGGGTAGGCGGTATACAACCGAGTACAGCTGGAGTTTCTTCAGTCGGGCTGCATAGGGCATCTGTTTGAGGCCAGTAGTCCTCTTGGTGAGGTACTTCTGTGGTCTTTCCAGTTGTTGCAGGTGTCTTGTAAGGTACATCCCAAATGGGGCGTTGTACTCTATGATGGGTCTGATGACTGATGAGTAGAGGGGCACAATAACCTTTTTTGTTCTAGGTGCAATCCCTTTTATGATTAGGTGGGCCACATAGAAGGATTTTCTAACCACCTTGGCAATATGATTATTAAAGGAGAGATTGCTATCTACTTGGGTCCCCAGATCCCTTATTTAATTTTCTGTATTTAGGGGACTACCACGTATGTGGTAGTTTGTGGGTACTTTGCTTTTTCCAAATGGGATGACTATGCACTTTTTGGCATTTAGCTTGAAGCAATGATTTTGAAACCAGGTATCTGTCTCAGTGAGACCCTTCTGGAGGATGTCTGTATCAGCCGGAAAGTCAATTATGGCCCCCAGTTTTCAGTCATCTGTGAACTTGGTCAGCCGTAGTCCTCCTGTGCTTGCCTGTACCTCTGAGAAGTATATACCAAACAGGAGGGGTCCCAGGACATAGCGCTGGGGGATGCCACTTGCAACCAATTTAGAGTCGGACCTAGAGCCTGCAACTCTCACCGTGTGGGTTCTATCCATGAGCCAATTGGCAACCCATCTTCTGACGTAGGGGTTTATATTCAGGCTGGTGAGCTTGTCTATAATACCAGAATAGGGAATGTTGTCAAAAGCCTTTGCGAGGTCTAGGTAGGCTGTGTGGACCACCTTTCCCTTGTCTAAAGCCTTGGCAACTGTCACAACGAAGTCCACCAGGTTTAGGAAGCATGATCTGCCCTTAACAAAGCCAAACTGGGTAGGGTCCAATGTTTGGAGGTTCCCAATGTCTCTGTTAATGAGTTCCATGATGATGCGCTCCATAGCCTTGCAGACCAGGCTAGTCAGGCTTATAGGGCAATAGTTACCGGGCTTCAATGTGGCTCCACCTTTGTGGAGTGAGATAACTGTTGCTGTGTGCCACTCTATGGGTACATAGCCTGTAGAGATGCTGAGTTTGAACAGTGTGTTTAGGTGAGGAGTTAGTTAATTTTGGAGTTCGTGTAAGACACAGCCTGGGACACTGTCCGGTCCCATTGAAGCTGTGATTTTGGTTTTGGATAGGGCTGTTTTAACCTGTGTGTCAGTGATTGCCAGGGGTCTACATTCTTCTGGTATGGTTATGGGCCCTTTAGGGGGTAAGAGGGGAGTGAGTAATAAGTTCATGTGAAACCTTAAATTATGCTGGTAGCATTGCCTGTAAAGCTATACAAGCCAGCAATACAATGAAACTCCAAGTATAGCTCCCAGATTAAACATATGTATTTTTTTTTAAAGCAGAAAGGAACATCATTATCTTTTATGCACTATACTTTTACAGGCAATGTGTCAATGTGCTATGGTCAGCATCCCATGAAAGCATGCAGTATAAATTTAAATTTTGTGAATTATGCAGACAAGCTGTAACCTTCTGACAGTCTGATAGTGGGGACATATGATCATAATTACAAGAAATAGGTAACCTTTATGTATAACTCTGAGGAAAATTACCCTAATATCAAACAAGCAAACATGACCATTCTCCACATAAATGGAAGCCTGGTGCCATAATGCAGAAGGATAAGATCTTAACATTGGCCCAAATGTAAACAAAAGAAAAGCAGTTAGAGCAGAGAATTAAGGCTATGAGGTTTTAATGAGCCATTTCCTGTGGTAAAGGGTTTAATCCACTCAGCCGTCATTTGCCTGCTGTGTGACCTCGAGCAAAACCCTTCACCAGATAGTGCTTTAGGGCAGTTGGAAATTTGAGCTAGGCTCCTTAATGGTATCCAGGATGGTATGCCTAGTAACTACCAAAAGCAGTATAGGTTGCTTAGAAATGCTTTAAAATTTCATCTCTCCGAAACTCTGATACTTCTTCAGAAATATTAAGTGAATTCTCATACAGTGTTTAAATATTATAACATTTCCTTTCTCATTGCAATTATTAGCCAATCATGACTATTGCTTTCTTAAATAACAGTGACACAAATCATTCAGTAATAACCTGTGCAATAGTTTTGGTTTAATTAGAAATATACTCGGATACTATGAAATGTATGTACTGCCAATGCACAGACTAAAAAAAAACTCATACATGTAAATAAATAAGAATAAAAAAATATATACAATTTGTTTAAAATATGTTAAACAACTACTTGGTAAAAATATTGTTCTGTTAAGGTATTAAGTTAAGAATACATTTTATGTTTAGGTGTTCACTGTGTCCAGAAAAGGACATATATTAAGGCATATTGACCATTATATTTCCTTGTCCTGAAGTTAACAGTCAAAGTCCTCAAAAGTGTTGTCCATCTTGCGTTCATTAATTATAAAATATGTAATTTGATCATTAAAAGAAAAAAACAACTACAATGAATTATATTTTTAAACAGTGTGTCTGAATTCAATTAATAGATACAAAGAAGTATCAGAACATAAGAAAGATATGACAGTACGATTTTATTTTAAAGAGTTTTTCTTTTATCCTATAGTGGTTTATTCTTTTCTAATTACTTGAAGCTAATAATCCACAGAAAAAAGAAGAACTGAGGTCCAGAGCCACTCAAAAATACTGTTTATTGAGAGCTTTCATCTGTCTAATGGAAACTTCCTCAGAATGAAGTACACATTACCCAACATCCCTTTTATATAAATCATATAACAATCACCTGTACAAATAATGACATTTCCTAAAGCAACAATGCCATAAAATGTAAAGGCATAATTTAAAAGCATAACAAAATATCCATTCTAAAACGCATACATTGCATAAGAACCAACAAAGGAATACATAACTTCACATGCACATGTGGACACTCTTAAAAACAATTTGACATATTAAAACCTTGTTTATAGAAAAACTGTGCTTTCAATCTTAAAACAGAACTGATGGACACAGCACTGTTTAGTCCTGGGCTCACTGTTGCATTTGTTTTAATTTGCCATTTCAGTTCTACCAATTCCAGAAAATCATTCAAGGGTCCCCCTCTTTATCCTAGATTAATTTGTTCAATAACAATACACTTAAAGCTATGTTATTCATTGGCATTAATATGGACTGCTAATGCATTTTTTTATCCTTCCTATTAATATCATAATAATGCTGACAAATCCTACTCCGTAATGCATTTTTCATTTTGCCAATGTAGTAACAAGGGCATTTTGAGCACTGAGCCAAATACACCACACCTTTGCTGTTACATGACATTTTCTCTTTCATAGGTTCATAGGTTCATACTAGGCTATCTGCCCTAGGGCATTTATAAGCCTAGCCAGAGTGTGTTTGGCTTTCGCCACCCATTTTAAATTAATTTTGCTATGCCTTTCTTGAGGTTAGTATACTGAGCCTCTGTCTAACAGTGACACAGAAGTGATAGCCGGGGTAAACCTACGATCTCCCATCCACTCATCAAGATTCCTCTTGAAGAGAGTCAATGTGGGACTCTGCCTAACTTGGACTGGGATTCTATTCCAGAGTGAAGGGAGCCTCTGGGTTATGAATCTGTCCCTCCAGCATGTCCTATTTATTTCAGTGCTGAGGTTCAAGTCTCTCGAGCACGTAGCTCGATGGGATTTGGATTTTCTGAGGTGCAGCATGTCCATTAACTCCGGGTTGGACATGGCTTTAAACGTCAGGCACAGATCGCCTCTGAGCAGGCGGTATGCCACTGAGTAGAGCTGGAGTTTCTTTAACCGGGCAGCATATGGCATCTGTTTGAGCCCTTTGATCCTCTTGGTGAGGTACTTTTGGGGTCTTTCCAGTTGCTGCAGGTGTCTGGTAAGGTACATCCCAAAAGGGGCACTGTACTCAATTATGGGCCTGATGAGGGATGAGTAAAGAGGCACGATAACCTCCCCTGATCTAGATGTGAATCCCTTCATGATTAGGTGGGCTATATAAAATGTTTTTCTAACCACTTTGGCCACGTGGTTGTCAAATGAGAGATTGCTATCAACTTGGGTCCCCAGGTCCCTAATGACTTCTTTTGTACTTAATGGATTACCACCTATGTGGTAATTTGTGGGCACTTTGTTTTTGCCAAAGGGATGACTATACACTTTTGGCGTTTAGCTTGAGGCCATGGCTCTGGCACCAGTTGTCTGTTTCTATGAGGCCCTTTTGGAGGATGCTTGTGTCAGCTGGAGAGTTGATTATGGCGCCCAGTTTGCAGTCATCTGTGAACTTGGTCAGCCACAGTCCTTCCGTGTTGGCCTGTACTGCCGAGAAATATATACCGAACAAGAGAGGTCCCAGGACTGAGCCTTGTGGGATGCCACTTGTAACTGGTTTGGAGTCTGACATGGCTCCAGCAATTCTAACCATGTGGGTTCTGTCCTTGAGCCAGTTTGCAACCCATCTAGTGACATAGGGGTTTATATTTAAGCTGGTGAGCTTATCTATAATGCCCAAGTGGGGTATTGTATCGAAGGCTTTTGCGAGGTCCAGGTAGGCTGTGTGGACCACCTTCCCCTCGTCAATGGCCTTGGTGACTGTTTCAAAGAAATCAACCAGGTTTAAGAGGCAGGATCTGCCCTTAACAAAGCCAAACTGGGTAGGATCCAGTGTCTGTAGGTCCCCAATATCTTTATTTATGAGGTCCATGATGATCCTTTCCATAGCTTTGCAGACCAAGCTAGTCAGGCTTATGGGGCGATAGTTTCCAGGATCCATTGAGGCACCACCTTTGTGGAGAGGGACCACTGTTGCTGTACGCCACTCTTTGGGTACATATCCTGTAGTAAGGCTAAGATTGAACAGTAGTTTTATGTTTGGGTTTAGCTCTTCTTGGAGTTCATGTAGGATGCAGCCCGGGACACCATCTGGTCCCATTGATGCTGTGTTTTTTGCTTTGGAGAGGGTGGCTCTTACCTGAGCATCTGAGATGTCAGGGGGGCAGCACTCTGTTGGGATAGATATTTGCCCTTTTGGTGGGGAAGGGGGGGAGAACAATATGTTTCCCATAGTTAGGGATCAAAATGTCTTTCCCTTCAAGAATGTGCTGGCACTGCAAACAGTATCCACATTTAACCATACCTACACCTTTATCCAGCCCCTGTTTTTGTCTCTCCAACATGTTTTTTACACTACAATCTCTTTTGTATACAGTGTTCAGGGCTGGTCCTACTAACTGTACCTGGTCAATGCTGAAGATGTTTCAGTTGTGCTGAATGATATTCTTAATATTATAAAAATACTGGTTAAACTTAAAAATAGCTGATTTCTTGAAGGTATTACTACCAACCTGTCCTACCTCATTGTGAATACCTCCCCCTGTTCAAACAGGGGTGTAAAATGTCCACTCAACCTTTTCTTTGTAACTTCTTGGAAAATGTTCTCCACATAACTCACAGGATAGCCCCTATTTTCCAGCATATCTCCCAGGATGTTCATCTGTGCGATAAACTCTTCTTGTTTGGAAATCATCCTAGCCAGTCTAACCCCCTGTCCCTTTACCAATGCCTTCTTTTGGTGTAGGGAGTGACAGCTATCAAAATGTAAAAGGCTATTTGAGAATGTGGGTTTCCGGAAGATGGTGGAGTTGAACCGTCATTTGGCAGGGTCTTGTTCAATGGTTATATCTAAGTAATGGACAGAAGATTGAGTAATCAGATGTGTAAATGCTAAAAACTCAGTACTGTTGTCCAAATACTCTAAGAAATGGCTAATTTTCCCCTTGTCTTCTACCCAAAAAATTATGATGTCATCAAGGAATCTGCCAAAAAATGACCAGTCTTTGGCAAAGGGACTGTTGAATATAAATTCCATTTCCCAGTATGCTAGTACAATGTTGGCAAAAATGGGGGCACATGCCACCCCCATTGGCACACCTTGAATTTATTTGAATAACTGATGTTCAGAAATTATAATATTAATGTCCATAACAATTTCCATTAATGTTCTTAGTGTAAGAATACAGTTGTGACTGAGTGTTGAATACTGGCAGAGATTCTGGTAAAACCAGTCTATACCAGTTTCATGTGGAATCACGGAAAATAGATCTTTAATGTCAATTGTCATAAAGACAAGGTTGTCTTTGTACATCTTTTTGTTGATTTTCGACAAGAAATCCCATGAATCCTTTAGTATCCAGGGGGAATTTAACAATACACCATTTAGTTGACCATCTATGTATTTCGCTATAGGAAAAGTTTTTGATGCAGGGGCATCAACAATGGGTCTCAGTGGAGGGTCTTCTAAATCTTTATGAATCTTAGGGATCCCAAATATTGTTGGTATTTCTTACAGACATAAGATGGTATTCTTCCAGTTTAATTTGCTGATTCATAAGCAGTTCTTGCAATATAACGTCAACTTTGTTGTAACAAATGTTTTTCTCATTTAAACTGATTTCCCTGTATGCATCCCCAAACAAATGGTTAAACATTTTGTTTGTATATGTATCATAATTCATAATCACAATACACCCGCCTTTATCTGGTTCCATGACCCGTATTTCCAAATTTTGAGAGATGTCTTTTAATAATGCCATCTCTGACTTACTTCGGTTGTTACCCTGTGTGTTGACCCCTTTTTTAAGCAGATCTCTGATGTCTTTCTCATATATTTTTTCAAAAATAGCCACAGTAGGATGTAAAGTGGGGATAAATGTACTGGGTTTTCTTAGGCAACCTTGTTCATGCATGTTTTAATTCAACCCTTTGAAAAATAAATAAAAATTCAACTTCCTAGTAAAAAGTTTCAGATATATTATAGTTTGGTCAAGGGAAGCTTTCTTGTCAGGTACAAAGATTAAACCTTTTTGAAACAGTTCTGCTACCCATTCATTAAATGCAATGTTACTGTAATTATATACCTTATATTACAACCACAATTACAACTACCAGTACCCTGCACATTCCAGGAGCAACTAGAGGGGGAGGGGGAACAGATTCCAGTGAATGACTAGGACAACAATGTAGTTATTTTGAAAAACAAAGGTGGAGACAAGTATTTCCTTTCTCAATCTTCACATGAAAATTTCCATAACTCTAGCCTCAAATTTGTCTGAATAGTGGCAGTGTTAAGTCAGGTTTTTCTTAAGTTTAGGTTCAGGCTTAAGATTGGGGAAGGGGAATCATTAGGGTTAGGGTTAGCGCCAAATACTAAGGTGGTACATGGAAACTGTGCACATGTCAAATGTATGATAGTGATTATAAAAATGGCCAAGGTAAAGTGCAGCAGCTTGCATTACAAAAACGTGCACATGCTCTGGAAAACCAGAATAATGATTTTTTAACCTGAGCAAATCAGAGCATGGTCAGCCGCTTTCATCTACAGACAGCCCAATAACCAGAAATTATAGCTACTTTGTTGACTGTGTACACCTCAGATGTCATATACAGTGAAAATAATGGTCACAATAATGCATTTCAATTTTGTTTCACACAGTATCCACAGTAAAGTATTCAAATTTATTTCACATAAATGCACATTAATTATGCAGAGTCAGTAATGACTGTTTAACATGAGCAAATGAAGACTACCTGCCCAACTATTATATCTGCATTGCTGACTGTATTCAAATCAGATGTCTGATTGTAAAACAAAAAAAATGAATGCAAAAGTAGTGCATTTCAGTTTTGTTTTATTCAGACAGTAACCACAGTAAAATATTTAACTTCAGGCAAATACATATTAACATTTCCAGAATAATGACTGTTTAATTTGAGCAAGTGACAGTAAAGTACATTGTTTTCATCCACCAAGATCTCTTGTACCTAGCAATTATATATAGTAAGGAGTGTATACTTATCAGATATCTGATGGTAATGAATAAAAATATTAATAATTGCCCACAATAATTTAATGCCACATACACACATACACCCACACACACCCACACACACCCACACACACGCACACACACGCACACACACACACACACACACACACACACACACACACACACACACACACGCACACACACACGCACACGCACACACACACACACACACACACACACACACACACACACACACACACACACACACACACACACACACACACACACACACACACACATATCAAGTATAGCCACTTGCTTGAATTGAATAAATATATGAATGTTGACCTCAGTAATGTACTTTAACTCGCTGCTATCAGATCCATACAGAAAACCTTGCACATATCTTCACATAAACACATATGTACATGCATGCATACATAAAGATACAGACTCTGATGTATGCATACATTCACATAGACACAGATGTGTGCACGTATGTATGTGTACACATGCACACAAACATACATGTGCAATACATAAGTACATTCTGCACACTTACTTGCAAATGCTGTTCCTAACACTTTCCAGGCTGCTGTCATAATACTCCTGTGATCTTCTGCCCTCTGACATGACTCGTGCAGAAATTGCAGGTGCTTTTGTCTATAAGTATTGCCTGGGAACATTTTTCCAGAATGTGAAACAAACATCCTAAGGAGGCTAGGTAGAAAGGAAAGGAATGGACATTTTTGCTAGCACTTACATTTTTACCTGACATGTCTCTACACAGATTAATTTGTATAATCGACTGGGAATGAGAGAGATGCTTGGCTGCAGATGTTTGCAATATCCACATGGAATCATGAGGAAACAATCAAAAGATATGGGTATCTATAACACCACCGACAGTTTTTATAACTTTCTAAAGAATTCCAGTAAAAAAAAACACAATGTTCAATAATTTGGGTAGACTCTACACTACAGGAATGTTATTTAATGAGCCATTTTTGTCTGTGGATGCAAAAAGCTCACAGAAGCAGTGTGTGGGGGATCCTTGTTCATATAATAACATTTTATTCATTTGTTGCTCAGTGTACACATGTATTCTTATAACACTTATAGATCACAAAGTAAGGTGCAGATATTCCTTAGGCTGTGATGTATAGTAATCTATTTCAAGACATGTTAGGTGTTAAAGTTGCAGCTGATCATATCTATCTTGAACGTAAAAGGAACTCTTCCATTCTGATAAGCATACTTTTTCAAGAAAAATGGCAACTTGGAATTCCTGCTGCATATGCCAATGTAGGAAGCAATACGTTAAAGAAATAACAAAGTACAGTTGTATAAGTAAACTTACAATAACAGTAGTTTTTTTTTTAAATTATCACTGTGGCAGTAGCCTAAGCTGTATGGGTTAGATCATGCAAGATATAATAGCCTGTCAGCTTCAAAAGCTTCAGGGTACCTTCCAGACACCCAAATCATTAGTAAGCTGATTAAAAAGACCGGTTTGGCTCCTGGCTATTCAGAGCTTTCATGCCAACAGAGACAGGAGGCAAAGCCCTAGAAGTACAATGCTAGAAACCACAGAAAATAAAAGTCCACATCCTGGCAAAAACAACACACCAAGAAATGAGGGGGATGGAGCGGGAGTGGCTACTACACCAGTTATCAATCAGACATCTACTGTTTTGTTAGGTTTACTTACACAACTGTACTAGGTTCTTCACATTGATCACTGCTGCAATAGACTAAGCTATAGTGGTAGATTGAAAAGCTTACAAATTTTGGGAGGTAGAAGAAGAAGTGTCCAGGAGCCCATAGGGAATACCCTTATAAAAACCTGATCTCAACCTACAGAAGGAATCGAGCTTGTAGAGCTTTGTAAAAGTATTTATAGAGGACACATTTACAGCATCTTGAATACTTGACCCTTCCTGGAATAGTTTTGTTGTGGTGAGTATAGCAAAAGGTAAAACCATGACCATTTGGAAATTGTATGCTTTGACACAGATTGTCCCTTCTTCTATTGTCACAAGAAATGAATAATTGATCCAAAGATATGAAACATTTAGTTCTGTTAAGATACTACCTGAGTTGTCTGTGGACATCAAAAGTATGGAGTATCCTCCCCCCCTCATTTGCAGGGTCAAGAAAGAAAACTGAGAGATGAATAGTTTGCATAAAAGAAAAATTTCATCTTAAAGAAACCCTGACCGTGTGGAAAATGAGAAAGGGTTGACTTACCATAAGAACTTGCAACCTGATACCCATCTTGCAGAAGTCAGACTAATCAGTACAACTGTTTTCCATGTTAAGACCTTCAAGTCAGCCAGGTTAGCTGGATCAAATGGAACAAGTGTTAGCTTCTGTAGCACAAAATTAAGGATCCCAAGGAGGACTGACCTGCATTCTTGGTGGCCTCTTATGCAAAACCCTTTTTAAAAACATTTTTACATGAGACCGCATTAAAGGGGAAAAATGCTGACATTGGCAATAAATTAATCTTGATGGTGGAGTAAGAAAGGCCATAGGACAATAACTCACAAAACTATTGTAAAACAAGAAAACAACTAGCCCTGAATGCGTGCTGGTTATTTTGTTGGCACTAACAAGAAAAAAACAAAAATACCTTTTCCATTTGCTAATATAGAATTTGCTAGTAGCAAGCTTTGTTGCCCTCATTAGTACCTGCTGCACATCCTCAGTAAAGAGATGCCTAAAGGGAATTAAGACCTACCATCCAGGCAGTCAGTTGAAATCGATTGTGGTGCAGGTATATCAAACACCCCTGATCTTGTGTGAATTGATCCAGTCTGTGACGAAGCTTGTGATAATTGTCCGTGGTCATTTCCAAAAGAAGGGAGAACTGCTGTTGCCTAGCCAAGAAGGGAGCCACCACAATGATCTAGACAGAATTCTTGATATCAGTGGTAAGGGTGAAAAAGCATACAGGAACATTTCTGTTTATGGACAGAAAAGGATCTGTCTTCCAAGCCTTCTTGCATGGAACCTTGAAGCAGAATTTTGACAGCTGATTGTTCAGAGAGGAGGTGGAGGATAATATGTTTATTTGAGGAATTCCAAAAAAACAGCAAATGTCAGATTTCAGAGTTCACCTTGGTCTGTTCCTAGGAGGAAGAGACCACATTCTATATTAAAACAATCAGGGTCACAGCATGATACTTCAGCTGAGGATTCTTCCTCTGCTGTTGAACCTGATGTGCAGGGCACCACAGACTCACCCACTCCCAAGAGAAATAACAGCACCCTTTAGGTATATACAAAGGAGGGGGGGAAGAAAACACAAGCATGGTGCAAAACATGGAGACCTGTTGCGCATGTTTGCCCAGAAGTAAATAATTGTAATGTGCTCAATATATCTTCTCACATCTTGTCATCTACGCAGATTAAAATTCCTAATAAAGGATTGTCTTTCATTCCTGGTTTCTTTGTTCCTGAGGACAATTTTGCTAATGACATGCTTTCCTGCTGTAGGCTATTGAATTTAAGACTTTTCTTTCAGGACAAACCTACTATCGGCTCTCATGAGGATTTTCGCTACCATAAATCTTCATTTTCACCACCTATGAACCCTAATGTTTTGCTTTTTCAGAGAGGTGTGCTTAGGGATTTACATTTTGATGGTAGGGAACACCAAGTGGGCCATAACAATGTCTCAAAGATGGAATTTGAATGTATACAGGAATTGGCTTCCAACCATGAATTAGTAATTTTGGCTGCTGATAAAGGGGGAGTGGGGATTGCACAAGATTGGGCAAAATACAATAGGGAGGCATTGAGACAGTTATCTGATGTCTGTTATTACACACATTTGCCTTTGGAGCATACAACTTCCTATAAAAACAAATTGATAATTTTTTATCTATAGCAGAGGAAGAAGGCATTATTTCTAAGTACATCAAACAACAATTGACTGTCTCTCACCCGGTTTTGCCTTATATCTATTTTTTACCTAAAGTACATATAAATTTGGACAGTCCACTGGGAAGGCCTATTGCGTCTAGCCGTGGTTCATTAACTGAACCTTATCTCAATATTTAACCAAATACTTAAAACCTTTGCTCCCACTTGTCAGATCCAGGATTCAGGATACAACCAAATTCCTACAGATTGTCTGATTCAAAACTGGAACCTGATTGGTTATTGTGTAGCCTTGATGTATCATCACTATATATGAATATCCCTCATCAGGCTGGTATTGAGGCTATGAAATATTGGTTGGAGGTCTCTGGACTATATACCCAAGTTTTAACACCTTTTTACTTGTTATGACTGAACATGTCCTGATGAAAAATGTGTTTTTGTATCAGGATACCATCTATTTACAGATTAGGGGAACAGCCATGGGTGCTTCTTTTGCCCCGATTTATGATGATTTATTTATGGCTTTTTTAGAACTTCAAATGATCTATGACTCTAATCATAACATTTTTCTGCAGGACATGGATATATGGAGGCGGTTTTTGGATGCTTGCTGGTTGGTTTGGAGGTCCGATTTTTTGTATCTTCAGGAGTTTGTTGATTATCTAAATTCAAACAAGTGGGGAATTCAATTTACAGTCAACTACAGTAAGGATGAAATTATTTTTTTTGGATGTGTTGGTCACCAAGAATCCTGACAACACTTAAAACTGTGGTTCACCGTAAGTTCCCCCAATACAACTCCTACCTCCATGCCACCCGCTATCATCCACCACATACATGTCGAAATATACCTAAGTCTCCGTACATGAGGGTTAAATGTATTTGTTCAGATAACTCCACTTATTTAATACATCGGGATGACCTTACAGCTAGGTTCATTCAAAGGGGCAACAAATTGGGACAAGTATTATCTGCGAGGAATTCGGTTGATTCTATGCAGCGGGAACAACTGTTGAATTACAACAACACTGAGGCCAATAATACTTCAGTATTGCATTTAACCACTACTTAAGGTCGGAATACTACTAGACTTATTGATAGTGTACAACATAATTGGAACATTCTCCTGGCTGATGAAAGATTATGTGACTCTATTAATCATAAGTGTGAGTTTTCTTTTAGGAAAGGTAGGAATCTGGGTTCCCTTTGTAATCATTACAAGAAGGGGCATTATCCCTTAGGGACCAACATTCAGAGAACACTATTGGGTGATCGTCTTAGTGGGTGTTTCCCCTGTGGCCACTGTGTATATTGTTGTAGGATTAACAAAACCAAGAGTTTCACCAGTTGTAATACTGGAACAGTCCATAATATTTCTGTATTTGCCAATTGTCAGTCTGACTGGGTAATTTATTTAGCTACATGCAGTTGTTCTGCATTCTATGTGGGGCAGACATCTAGGCCTGTTAAATTTAGAATTGCAGAGCATTTATCTGATATTAGGCACCAATGCACCAACAATGCTTTATACAAACACACACTGAAACATTCCAGTGCTCATTTTAATTTTACTACCATTGATAAGATTCAAGGCAATAGAGGAAAGGTCTCTGTTTGGCATGATGTCCTTAACAAATGAGAGAAAAGATGGATCATTAATTTGGGTGGATTATTTCCCCCTGGTTTAAATCAATATTTGTAGCTCATTAATTGTCTGCTATGATGATTGACAGGTGCTCCTTTTATAAGGCAGGTAGCCTTTTTGGTTCTTTTTTTGTTCTTCACTGATGAAGGCTTGATTTATAAGCCGAAACCTGTTTGGATTTTGAACTGTAGGCTTTTTGCCTTTTTTATGTGCCTTATGGCATAATAAAGAATATCATTTCTTTATCAGGATACCATTGTCTGCTGGTCTACATTGTTTCCTCTGTTTGAGGAACTCCCCACAGATGGACCATGGAAGATTCCCCCCTTACCTGTCTTCCACTCATGAGGATCTGCCCTTGTCTTGTTCAGCTTGTCTGCAATACAGTTTTGCTCTGATGGAATACAGAATGCCTGTAGAATGAGATTGTGCTGTGAAGTTATACCCCAGGCTATCATGACTAGTTTGCATAGAGGGTACAACCTGATTCCCCCTTGCTTGTTGATGTACCACACAACTGTGGTATTGTATGTAACAAATTGAAGATTTCCTGGGGACTGGACCAAAACTGGTTCAGTGAGTTCAGTGCCTTGAACAGGCCAAGCATCTCTTTTATATTTATGTCCTTCCATCAGTCCTTGGGGTACCACACACCTTTAAATTTTATCCCTCCTGAATCTACTCCCCAAGCAATGTTCAAGGTGTTTATGGTGACTGACTGCTTTGTAACAGGAAGGGAGAAAGGGAGGCCTAAATTTAAGGATAATTGTTGTCTCCATCAAGTGATTTCCCTTCTGACAACTCCAGCACTGGGATTTGCAAGGACAAAATATGTGCTGGGATAAAAGAGACATCAGATACTATTGTATCTTTCTCATGTGGTGTCTTGCCAAGGACATCATGACAATAATTGATACCATGAGAACCAAAATTCTGAGGTTTTCCCTCACAGAGATCAAAGTCTGAGTTGAAATCCCCAGAAATAGATTTAGAAATGGATCGATTTTTCCTGTGAAAAAAAGTCTTTGAACTGAGACATCTAGTTGACACCCCAATAATACAATCCTTTCTGAAGTAGTAAAAAAAAGACTTATAAATGTTCTCTTGGAATCCTGGCTTGTGCAAGAGGTCTCTCACACAAGTGAGAGATTACTGGCAATTTGAAAAAGACTCTGCAAAGTTAACCAAGTCATCTAAATATGGAAAATGTAGATACCCTGTAGTCTGCCATGAACTATAACTGGAGTTAGATACTTTGTTAATACTCTTGGTGTAATGGATAGCCCAACAAATAAAGCAGAGAACTGATAATGTGATTGAGACACACAAAACCTTAAGAAATGCCTGAAGCCTAGATGGATATGGATGTGATGATAAGCATCTTTTAAGTCTAGAGTTACCAGGAAACTTGAATGAGGAAGAAGAGGTAAGAGGTTGTGAAGTGCTAGCATTCTGAACTTAGGCTCTATCACAAATGGGTTTAGGAAAGCAGATCCAGAACTGATGTCCAAGTGTTTTCTTTCTTTGGCACTAAAAACATCCTTAAATAAAAACTGTTTCCCAACTGGGAAGCTGGAACTGATTCTATCATTCCCTGGGATAGCATGTAAAGAAGAACAGAACAGTTGGAAATAAAAGAGTCTAGTCCAGTCTGGTGGATGAGGGATTACTCCTGGAAAGGAGGAATTTACTTCCATTGCCATTTGTAACTTTGATGAATGATTTTAGACTTTGAACTAAGGTCAGTCTCTCACCATAACAAGGTTCAAGGCTTGTGGGAACTACATTTCAGAATCAAGTGTATAAATCTCAAGGGGATTATGACTCATAAAAACTTTCATACATATAAACCAGTTGTGGAGTCCTGAAACACTGTTAATAATATCAGACAACATGACAATGATGTGGTATATAAGCAAACAAGAGTGAACAAAGACATACCCATTGGCAAACTAGCCACAATTGCTCAGGATTTGGCAAATCAAAACAACCCCACACTGTAGTCCATATACCGTATCCATAACACAAACTCCCCACGCAACCCACATGGAAGGCCTTAACCTGGTCTGTGACATTAATAGAACTTGGTGGGATAGATTTGTGTCCCAAAGACTCCCCCATCTGTGGAATAGACTCTCTCTCCATGTCAAGCAGTGTACCTCTCTAGCCCTCTTTAAGAGGAACCTGGACAACTGGATGGGAAACAGAAAATATCCCCCTGGGATCCCACCTGTGTCCCTGCTGGACAGGGAAAACAGGTGCTGACTTTGAGGGAACATGGGTGAAATGCTTGGCTAGGCTTATAAGGGCCTCCGGGCCAATAGCCTAGTATCATCCTATGAACCTATGAACCTATATACAGTCCATGCAAGCATACCACAACAGCAGACACTTTGAGCAGATGCAGGGTAGTCCCTTCCAAGTAAATGCTGCAAACAGAGATTTTCCTGCAGATTGTTCACCTGTGTGGAACTCCCCATATATAACTGCTTGCCTCCTATCTCAACAAGCAACTAAATAGTCATGTGTTAAGGCACCTCGCAAAAATGTCTGGAACACAGATGCATTCTCTTTCCCTTACACAGGAATATTTCTGTGCACCTCCCCCTTCCTTTTCCTCTCATATCAAAAGGCCTTCTAAATATTTAGACAGATTTACCAAACATGCTTCTGGTAAACCTCTTTTCACACTGACTACACTAATTCTCCCTTCCAATGAATCTGTATCAGATCAATTGCAAAAAACAAAATCCTCGCAGAGGGGCATTATTCCCAAAGTACAAGGGGTCCCTAATCCACTACAGTATTTAACATTTCCACCTGAAATTATGGGTGAGAGGCTTCTGCTCTCATTTAGGCACTTTTTCTTTTCTTTTCATTTCCTTTTTCTTTCTTTCTTTCTTTCTTTCTTTTTTTCTTTCCTTTTGTTTTGGAGGACATGTTGCAGTTGTTAAAGAACATAGAAATTCTCCTAGAAAGTCATACTTAGCTACATGGATTTTTTTTTACTTGATGCCAAAAAAAGAAAGAACAAGATCTATCCAAGTGGAGGCATCTTGTTTTTCAGTACCTATGAGAATTGCTCAAATTGTGCCTAATGTAGACTTAATACCCTTTTTGCCTATTTCTGCTTGTTTGCCTTTGGATCCTCTTTTTATTCTTAATTTAAAACAGCTTTTGAAGGACTTTTTTCATATTAGATCACTGAGGAAAAGGATGGCACCTCCTTGGGATCTTAATTTTGTAATGTAGATGTTAATCCTCTCTTCTTTTGAACCTGCATTTAATTTTTCTTTAAAACTTTTTACATGGTGATTCCAAAATGGTGGACAACCTGTAAGCACACTGACAGTGCAGCTCCTACATTCCTATACTATAATCTGACTTCAAAACAGTGCATCGCTTGGGAAAAAGTATACCAAACATCAATGGATTAAAGCAGAAATATGAGTACTTACTTGTTTCATCTTTATTTTTCAAAAATTCTCTCATTCTGAAGGAAAAATAATTACTTGTTGGAAACAGAGCCCTGAACCACATGGTGTGGATTCTTCAAGACCAGCAACAGGCCTAACAAGAGGAAAGTAAGAAGGAAAACAACTTACATAACAAGACTTATCATTTAAAATTCTGCACTACTACTAGGAATCTAACTATACAAGATTAATGGAGAATCATAACTAACCAACGAAAAAGACAAACTAATAACTGTTCAAATGCAAAGTCTACAGGTACACAAAGCCCAAAAATCAAGTCCACAGAAGATTTATTGAATGAAGCACTTTTCGTTGATGTTGAAACGCCAACTTCATCAGATTCAAATGACTAGATACATTCAAGACTATAAATAACTTCTTCATGTTCATATGACTGCCATCAGCTGACAACAAAACTCATTTAAAGCAACTCAAATGTTTAAATACAACAATTTAAAAGTTCACTTTCACAACTTTAAAAATAAAATAAAACATAACACCTTTGCACCATCCATCTATATAAAAGTGTTTGAAGGTGACACTTGTTCAAATAGAATAATCTGTTTGAATATTTACTGAACTTTGAACAATTACAATATATATATATATATATATATATATATATATATATAAATATATTAACCAGTCCTGTCACTGGACTAGTAATAGATTGAAATATATACACACACAAGCAATAACTACATGAGCTCAACCGAGCATTCCAACAACCCACATTTACTTATTTTTAATGGATGTCTGTAAGTACTGTAATACATTATTGACATTACTATACCTATACTGGACCAAGAAATATATAAATGTTACTGACAACTTAGACTAAATGCGTTTTTTAGCCCTGGTTTAAATGAGGCTTGTAACATTTCTTGCCTCTTAAAATTAAAGAGTCTGAATAGATAACTGTTATTACTCTTCTTGAAAATTTATTGTATATGTGTGGACACATCTTTGGATAAATTTGACATCTTATTAGGAGTATATAGGTTGTCAGTAACATTTATATATTTCTTGGTCCAGTATAGGTATAGCAATGTCAATAAAGTATTACAGTACTTACAGACATCCATTAAAAATAAGTAAATGTGGGTTGTCGGAATGCTCGGTTGAGCTCATGTAGTTATTGCTTGTGTGTGTATATATTTCAATCTATTACTAGTCCAGCAACAGGACTGGTTAATATATTTATATATATATTCTAATTGTTCAAAGTTTAGTAAATATTCAAATAGATTATTCTATTTGAACGAGTGTCACCTTCAAACACTTTTATATAGATGGATGGTGTAAAGGATTTTATTTTTAAAGTTGTGAAAGTGAACTTTTAAATTGTTGTATTTAAACATTTGAGTTGCTTTAAATGAGTTTTGTTGTCAGCTGATGGCAGTCATACGACCATGAAGAAGTTATTTATAGTCTTGAATGTATCTAGTCATTTGAATCTGATGAAGTTGGCGTTTCAACGTCAACGAAAAGCGCTTCATTCGATAAATCTTTTGTGGACTTGATTTTTGGGCTCCGTGTACCTGTGGACTTTGTGTTTTAATGGAGAATCAGCCAGATTGGATGGAAACTGTAAACACAAAAACTAAACTGTCTGCAATTACTACTCCTGAGAAAGAAACCACTTCTAAAAGGCAAATAATTAACAAGCAACAACAAGAAGCTGGTAAAATGTGTCAAAGATTAAAACAGGAACAACCTTTAACACTGGAGGATCTGAAAACTGCTTTACAACCTTTACAAACAGAAGTGCAGGGTTTCTCTTATAAGCTAACTACATTTGGCTCTACTCTGGACCAAATTGTGCTTAGGCTAGAACAAAATGAAGCTAAAGTTATGGACAATGAGCTAAAAATAAATGAACTGCAACAAAAAGCACAAACCAATGACACCATAATTAAAGAATTATAGCAAAAAAATGCTAGACTTGGAAGCTAGAAGCCGGAGAAATAATTTTATCATAAGAGGTATTCCAGAGAGCTTTGATAATCCACAACTTATTCCAACAATAAAAGAAATACTAAGCTCTCTTCTGACTAATAAAGATCTCCTGGATGAGATAGTGATTGAAAGAGCCCACAGAGCTATAAAGCATACACAAACAAGTGATCTTCCAAGACAAATCTACATCAGACTGCTTAATTCAGCACATGTTCAACAGATACTGTCAGCTTATAAAGTTAAAAAGAATCTTACATGGAGAGCACATAAATTTACAATTACTCAAGATCTTCCTTTAGAAATTAAACAAAATCGACAGAAACTCAGTAAATACTGCACTTACCTCATTGAAAATAAGATTTGTTTCCAAATGAAATATCCTGCAACTTTAACATTTTATTACAAAGAAGAAAAAATATCCCTGGAAACACCTGACCAGGCAAAATCCACCTTTCTGCGTCTCTTCAAAGTAAATCCTGCCTGAGACAACTCTTTTCATATATTTTAATCGAAAAACAACATTTGGAAAGCTAAACAAGTGCTATAGCTCCAAAGAACTACAGGACAGAAGAATATACCACTCTTATGGGAAACTTCAAGCAAATGGATGTGGAATGTGTTCTAAATAACTCTGCTTACCTGCCTGTAAAGAAAACATTTTTGCTAAACTGTAATACTTAAGGTACTGTCTTTTAATAACTGCTTTCTACATTTAAAAGCTGGAAAGCTACCCAACACTGACTGCATAGAGAAATGACTTTAAAGTGCATTTACAGCTTACAAAAAAGGAGTGCTAAACTACATTTAAATAATGGGATATAACCTTTGATATAATAGTTTAAATAGTGTAAATACTAGACATTATTACTTTCAGTTAAAATGTATATCATTATTCTACTGGCATAACCATTGAGTTACTTTTAAATGTGTCTATGAGCAAGGTACAAAAACATTTCTCTTTTTTTTTCTCTGTTTGTCCAGTAGATGGCACTGGTTAATTATTAATATATGAGTTCATAATCATGTACTTATATGGCTTTTGCCAGTGCAGTGTTAAATGAAGTTTCCAATACATTTTAAAGAACCACAGTTAGTTGCTGTTAGCAAGAATAAGGCAAATGTTGTTGAATTTTAAAGTGCTGCCTTCTTTAAATGTTTAAAATGTATAATCATTATTCTACTGGCATAACCACTGAGTTACTTTTAAATGTGTCTATGAGCAAGGTACAAAAACATTTTTCTTTTTTTCCCTGTTTGTCCAGTAGATGGCACTGGTTAATTAATAATATATGAGTTCACAATGATGTGCTTGTATGGCTTTTGCCAGTGCAGTGTTAAACGAAGTTTCCAATACATTTTAAAGAACCACAGTTAGTTTCTGTTAGCAAGAATAATGCAGATGTTGTTGAATTTTAAAGTGCTGCCTTCTTTAAATGTTCATATATTGTACTTGTTTTTTGAAAATATTGTTTTGTAAACTCTTTAACAACTCTTGAAATGTTAAGAATTATAATATGTTGCTGTTACTACAAAACTTTTTATAAAAGCTACTTTTCTCTTTCTCTCTATATAATATCTAAGGGTACAATTAACATAATATTTTAAGAAGTCTGAAAATGAATATGCAGTACATAAATAACAAAAGGAGCGGGATGGGCACAGTCTGTTAGCTGATGACTGTTCGCATTTGGAACAGTATGGGTATTATTGACATCCCTCTGATAAATATTTACTCCTTGTTGCTAAAAATAATAGTCTCTTTTAGTTTCTTAACTCATGCACATTTACTAATGCAGAGGGATGGGTGGTTAGGCACCTATTTAGAGTTTAGGAGTATAGAAGTCACAACATTTATTCTTAAGATAAATACACTAACAGCCAAAGTTTATAACTGTATTTTTGAGTATCAACTAATGAGAAACTTCAACAATATTAATAAAATGATAACCATAGACTCTTGGAATGTTAAAGGGATGGTAGATAAAAAGAAAATAAATTTAATCATGCACCTCACATATCAAACTAAGGCTGATATAACTTTCTTGCAGGAAACTCACTTAGATGACCAACTTTGGGCTGAGAAAGGAAAAGAAAATGGGTTAAAACAATAGTTGCTGCAAATTATAGTTCTTTGTCCAGGGGAGTGGCCATTATAGTAAATAAATCCTTCCAAGAAGAGATTACTTCCTATGAAGCTGGCTCAAAGGGAAGATGGGTATTATTTACTACTGAATATCATACTTTGAACAAACCATTACTCTTTCTTAATATATACAGCCCCTGCACAAATCAACAGCTCTTCATTTATGAAATATTTAATATATTAGCCAAATACCCAAATCATCTGTTTATTGTAGGTGGGAACTGGAATGCTTTACTAAATCTAGATAAGGATAGATCGCATAATAAAAACAGACAGTCATAATCTACCACTACAGCACTTGAAGAATTACAAAATACATTTGAACTAGTTGACCCTTATGTTAAATTTCAATATGATAAAACAATATCAAGATTCACTTTCTTTTCAGCCACTCATAAAACTTGGTCCAGGATAGATGCTTTTCAAATTTCCCTTGCTTTCCTTTCTAACAAATTAAATTATGCTGTATCACCTAGAACTCTTTCAGATCATTCCAAAATTAGACTTTTAATAAACTTTCAAGCCCATAAACAAAATATTTCCTATCTCAATACCTGGACGTTAAATCCTAAAATTATACAAAACCAAGAAACAATACAAGAAATTCAGAATGTCCTAGCCCAACTCCAAAATGATTTTATATCCACTCAAATTCTATATGACATACAATGGGCGGCTACTAAGGAGGTCATCAGGGGTATTATTATTCAAAAATCCGCATGGATCAAAAAATATATAACAATCTTAAGAATGAACTAGAGTATCAAATAAACACTGCTGAACTAGAACTTCAGGAAAAATATTCTAAAGAACTTGAGGAAAAAATGATTGGCAAAAACAATTACACAAACACTATTTAGGAAATATCTCCTTCTTAGAATTAAGGTCAATATATCAATATTCAGAATGGGTTCAAACACCATCAAAATTCCTAGCTAGACTAATTAACATAAAAAGTGGACCTCCTAGGATCAAAGAAATAAAATATGAAGGACAGGTGAAATATAAAGACCAAAATATAGTGGACGCTTTTGAAGATATTTATAAGAAATTATACAATATACCCTTATCACCATCTACAGACAGATTTGAGGATTTTATACATAATACACACTTTCCACAAATTACAGAAGATCAAAGGAAACTCTTAAAATCACCATTACAATTAAAAGAGATAAAAGCTGCAATAAACAAACTAAAACTAGGTAAATCTCCTGGGCCTGATGGATACACATCTGATTTTTATAAGTTATTCATGGAACCTAGCTCCAAAGTTTTATTAAAAGTTTTCAACTATATAATACAATATGGTATAACAGACAAATACTTAAATAACTCCAAGACAGTGTTGATTCCTATATCACATTCTGACCCAACAGATCCAGCAAATTATAGACCAATAGCCCTCATAAACACTGATCTTAAGATATTAGCCCATGTTATAGCAAATAGACTTAAGAATATACTCCCCTTTATTATTTCCCAACAACAAATGGGCTTTATGACAAACAGACAAACAAGTGACAACACCATCCTCTTAGATACCATTGTAAGACTACTTAATAGTGATAAATGCCCCAGGTATGCCCTTATAGTAGATGCAACCAATGCTTTTGATAGAGTAAACTTACACTTTCTCTTTAATATACTGCCTTTATATGGTTTTCCTCAAGAATTCATTAAAATGATCCAGGTTCTGTATCAGAAAGCTTCTACCACTATACAGGTAAACAAACTTATAACTAACCCTATACTCTTATCCAATGGTACAAGACAAGGATGCCCTCTTTCGTCATACCTATTTAATCTTTACCTAGAACCCTTCCTTCTGTTTATTTCACAAAAAACCTTTCATCATATTCCCAGACTCCACAATACAAATCTTATATACTCGGCCTTTGCCGATGACTTAAATATATACTTCCAACTCCTCACTACTGACCTCCCAAAAATACTTAAAGCTATTGATGAGTTCTTGGTAGTTTCAAACTATAACTTATATTTAAACAAGTCACACATATTTCCCCTCAATCCTATAGGTGATAAAGAATTGTACTTTCCCATGAGTGAGATCAAAATAAACTATCAGATAAAATATCTAGGAATACTATTTACTTCGGACTTCAAAGATATGATAAACAATAACCTACTAAGCACATGGACTAGTATTCAAAACGATATTGATAGATGGAAGAACATCAATATGTCTCTACTGTCAAAAGCTAGTGTTGTCAAGATGAATTATGAATTTTCTACCAAGAATACTCTTTCAATTAAATGCTACTTTTTCAAATATTCCCCAAAACTTCTTCCTTGCCATGGAAAAGCTATATCAAGATTCTTATGGTATCCCAAATCTACCAGAATTAAATATGGAAAACTTGTACTCGCCAAAGATAAGGGGGGATTGGGGTTGCCTGATTTTAAGCTTTACTATAGTATAATTGCTGTCTACAGACTAATACAAATAATAAACTATGACATATATAAATACTTGGACACCCCAGTGGACCATAATCTGGTATGAACAGTTAAAATCCCTTAGCTATAATATCAAATCCCTACCATTCTTGAATTTAAACCAGGCTAGCATATACACAAAGAATCTACACCCACTAATTAAAAAATATATTCTTACAACACAGAAACTATTTAAATCATTGCAATTAGCTGACGCTTTTGCCCTTATACAACCATTACACCTAAATCCTAATCTACTAATAAATAATAAACCCATAAATCTAACAAACTACCCCCTGATAAAAGACTACACAATATGGGATATATAACAATGAAAAGACTCTAACACGGGGCAAATGAGACTTGAACTCAAACGTCCTAAGAAATATAGTATTATCCTTAACTAACTTCACCATCTTATAAATGCTAAATTCTCACAAACACACACTGACTTACAGAACATAAATTTAGTTAAATTAATACTTGAAAATCTTGCGATTAAAGGGAAAACAGTTTCTTGGACTTCTAAAATTGTAATGAGCGCAAAACATCAGAATTCTTTATTATTTCCCAACTATTGGCAAACGAAAATTCAATCACTGACTGAAGAAAATAAGAAACTAGACATTGAAAATGCAATCAAATTCATTCCTTTCAAGAAGCTGTTATATACACAAATTATGGTAAATAACAATCTATATTATACCTTCTCTAAATTAAATAAATTCAATCCTAACTTTTCACCTATATGTCCCCAGTGTCCCAATCAAACAGCGGATATTTTGCATGTCATGTGGAACTGTACTAAGATACGCAACTTATGGTGTTCCTTGAGAGTAGGATTAGAAAAGATGGGATATGAAAAATCAACCCTTACATGGGAGACAGCTATATTGCACATTAACATCAATCAACTTCCAAAAATATTAAAACATGTCTTTATTACGATGTGTGCCCTTCTTAAATTCTTTATTACAAAGAATTGGAATGTCATGTCACCAATTACATGGAAAAATTTTAGCAATCTTGGTATCACATATATCTCATCTCACAAATTAGTTTATTCAAAAACAAAATAACAAACGCTATTACCAAAAATATTTGGGTTACTTACTAGATATAATTCTTGACAAATAAAATTCGCCCACAAATTGACATGAAAAGCTAACCTTTTAATAAGAAATTAATGTAGTATAACCAGTTTTCTTGCATCTTCCCCCTTCTCTTAGTATATGTGTATCTAGATATTTTCCCTAAACATATAATAAATGGATGAATTTCTATCTTTACTTTCTATATAGACTATCCCCATTCCACTATCCCTTATGAGACCAAATGAACATAAGAATTCTCATACTCTACTTGACGATGTAGTGACTTCTAGTGTATATATTGTATATATATATATATATATATATATATATATATATATATTTATATATATATATATATATATATATATATATATATATATATATATATATATATATATATATATATATATATATATATATATATATATAATTTTCTCGAAATGAGATTGTTGTCTGTTTTCTTTAGATATGTATTTATATTGTTTATTTGTGTTTTTGAGTTACTGTATTGTTATTTGGAAAAAAAAAAGAAAACTGAAATAAAGAGATTTTGGAAAAAAAAAACTTTTTACATGGAAAATCACGTTATGCATTGCTCTGACTTCAGCTAGACATGTATCTGAATTACAGGCTTTATGTCTACACAGCCTTTTCTGATATTCCATAAAGACTAGGTGAAACTTAGAACTGACCCTTAGTCTTTGCCATACTGTTCATCTCCCTGCAATTTATTTCTGAAACCCAAAACAGAGGGGGAATAATCCTTTTTTTAGTGCACACAGACAGTTAAGCTTTTAAATGGACAGACCTAAAAATTTTAGGAAATCTGGCCAATGTTTTTATTCCCCTTGATGGAAAAAAGAAAGAACAATCAATATCTAAATAAACCATTTCCAGATGGCTGTGTCTGGCTATTCAGTTTTGTTACTTTCACCATTGTATGTCCTCATCAGTAAGTCGAAGCTTATTTTACTAGAGTCATGGATTCTTATAATGTTTTTGAAAAGGTGTAGACTCTAGGTATATCGTAGAATCAGCTATTTCGTCTTTAGTGCTCTGGTTTTTAGTGCCCACCTTCACCAGGTAGTACAAGCTACACACAGTTTCCAGAACTAGAATGGGTTTTGCTAAATCTTTTATATAAGAACTTTCAGACTCCAATTCTTCATCAGCTAACCTTTCCTCCTAATGTATAGCAATCATCTCATATAATTACATCTGCTGCAAAAGCTAATTAAGAACCTATCACAGCTGTGTAACTTATTGTACCATTACAGTAGATATTTGAATAGATTGCTGTTGCAATACTAGCACCCTCCCAGTATCCCTCTTCCAATTTTCTTTTTTTTTTCTTCTTTTCTTCCTAGGCTGAGGTAGGACACTTTATTTAACCATGTTCCTCATGTTGAATCATGTCATTTTCTGATGGATCTTCATAAATTATAGTAGATCTTCAGGCTTTAGCTTCACTTGTTGGGTAAGAAAACACTGGCTTTTGGCATCCTTATTTGTCCATCTTACACTGTAATGAAATCCCATGCTTAGAGCAGAAGTTCAGTGCATTAGATCCGTTTGTTAAATACAACTAAACATGTCCCGTTAGAACCTCCCCGCAAGCTTTTTAACCTAAGCCTGGCTATAGGATCATCCTGGAAGTATGGAATACAGCACTGGTGATGACACTCCATGAAGGCGACTCTAGTTCTGACCTTGGTATCCAGGGCCTATATGACTTCCATGAAATGTTTTTCAGTGGCTATCTAATCATTGTCACAAAAACATCAAAACATATATTCTATGAATGGCCAAAACAGGGAAATTCATTACATCGAAATGCTATTGTCTGCTGTCTCATAAAATACGGTGTGTTACGTCACTAAGTGTATACATTTCTTTTCAGTTAATTTATAAAGTCCTACACCAGGTTTGCAATGTTGCTCAACCATAACATTTCGATGTAATGAATTTTGCTGTCTTGACTGTTTGTGGAATATGTGTTTCAATGTTTTTGTGTCGATGATTAGGTATTCGATAAAAATACATTTCTCAGAAGTAATACAGACCTGGTATCTACAAGCCATACAGCCTGATGAGGATTTTCATATGTAAGGCCATGCAACACATTATAGCAGACTAGCTTATCACTGACATTAAAAATGTTATCACACTAGATCCACAGCAGTTTGGTTTTGCAATAGGTAGTTCCTGTCTAATGAACATGGTGAATGTCTTCAAAAAAGATACCACAAAATGTTGCAGAGGTTACACTGTACACACAGCCTACCTTAAGTTGGTCAAAACATTTGGTATCATCTCCCATGTTAGCATAATAAATAAATTAAGTGCATTGCAAATTGACCTCTACATAGACAGATGGACAGCAAATTGGCTAAAAGACAAAACTCACATTGTGAGAGTGGCAGCATTGGCATCAGAGAACATGAATGTGATCAGTGGTGACCTACAGTGTTTAGTGTTTCACTGCTTTTGTTCAGTATTTACCTCACTGACCTACAGACTAAAAACATTCCCTCCTTATAAGGTTTGTAGATGACTGCAAACTGACACTCGTTGTGAAATCCCTCTTACACATAAGCCCTCCAGCAGGTAATTCCAATTGTAAATGCCTGGTGTATTGAAATGGGCAAAACATGAAATCTTAAAAATGCAACATTTTCACATTTGACAGTACCCCCCAGCATGTAGCATTGACACTACCCTACCTAAAATGAAGATGTAAACATCTGGATACTTGGGATGATAATTATCTCTCCTTTAATCATGAAGAAATGGTTGTCAGGAAGTTTTTCTACTCATCATAGCTAACTACCAAAAGACTATTATCCAGACCTAAAGATGTTATTGTACCCTTACATTCAGCACTAATCAGACCAATGATAGAATACTTTACCCTCTTTGGGATGTTTGTCACCAAAAATATCAAACAGTTTGAAAGGCCCCAGGGATACCTATCAAATAATCACTGTCTTAAATTCCCTAACCTCTCAGAAAAGAATAGAAGGACTGCCCCTCTTTTTCATGTCTTATAGGGTCCTCACTATGGATTTATGTCTTGCCATGCCTTGCCTTCCTGCCAGTTCAGGACCCGGTACCCAGTAGTCCAGGATCTCTGTCAAATTTACAAATCAATCAGTCCCACAATTACTAGAAGAGGGTATCTACACAAGTTTTGGTTGATCAACAAACAAATGGAGAGACATATTCAATATTTAGCATCTCCATCACCTCTATAGATAAAGCAGTGTCATACAGAATCTTTTTTTAAATGGGACCAGGATAATTGGATGAGCATTCATAGATTCACCCGAGGACTGACTCGGTTATCTTCTCTTGATAGGAGAATTACAGTCTAAAATGGGAATTGTCAAGGCCCAATTATTGCCAGACAAAGTAGATTCTGTGATTCTTTGAGGAAGGTGCCCAAGGCTTTGCGGACTGGGCTATCATTTGATCATTGGCAGGATATGCCCCATAAAATTATGGCTACTGCTCAAGCAATTGATTCAAACATCTACTATTCTAATAAGCTAACTTCCACAACAATATGTTATAGTTTGAGTAAGTACGTTTCTCGATCCTTGGTTAGGATGGATACAGCCTATAGTAGGGTTTTTAAGAAAAATTGATGTTTGGTTGTTAATAGTCTAGATTCATTTAAGTAGGGCTTAGTCTTATAGAGTCCACATAGTGTTTGGCTGTTTTTACTGACAACATAAAGGACAAGTTTGCCAAACTTCGAATGCTCTTCAGTAATGAATCCCAAGAGGTTTATATCTGAGACTTGTTCAATTTAACAGCTGTTTAATGAGGTTATTTTGTGTGGTGCTATTTTTGTGACATGTATCAGGAATTAAGAGGATCATTTTCTTTTCTTGGGATTTAGAATGAATTGAGACTCTTGAAGCCAGGTTTCAAGATAATTAAGAAGTCTGTGCTTTACATTGCAGTTCTATTATGTTTTTAGCTACTATCAAAGCTGAATCATCAGCGTACTGAGCTAAGAATAACAGCTCAAAAATTGATTCTTGGGGTAGTTCTATTGTGACATGAAGAAATAATGAATAAGGTATGTTGTAATTTTGCAGACTGTGATCTCTGGGATGAATAACGTGTAAACCTCATGAATGTGTTGATGCTCATGCATGGTCAACTAGTCTTTTTATACATAGGTTATGGTCTGTCATGGTCAACTAATCTTTTCATAAGAAGGTTATGGTCTGCTCTGGTCAACTAGTCTTTTCATAAGTAGGTTATGGTTGCCATGATCAACTAGTCTTTTCATAAGTAGATTATGGTTGCCGTGATCAACTAGTCTTTTCATCGGTAGATTATGGTCTGCCATGGTCAACTAGTCTTTTCATAAGAAGGTTATGGTCTGCTCTGGTCAACTAGTCTTTTCATAAGTAGGTTATGGTTGCCATGATCAACTAGTCTTTTCATAAGTAGATTATGGTTGCCGTGATCAACTAGTCTTTTCATCGGTAGATTATGGTCTGCCATGGTCAACTAGTCTTTTCATAAGTGGGTTATGGTCCACCATGGTTAACAAGACTTTTCATAAGCTGGGTGTGGTATAAGATGTCAAAAACATTTTGTAAATCCAGAAATATAGATGCTGCTAGCCAGCCATTATTTCTGTTTTTAAATATTATGTTTAGAACATGTAGAAGAATTGTATGAGTACTATGTTTAAGGTTGAACCCATGTCGACATCTTTAGAGTAAATTTTTCTTGCTGACTAACTGTGATAGGATTTGTTGATGGGGACATCTTTTGAGGATTTTAAAAGATGGTGAAAGAATGTTTTGGATGTTGCCCCACCTTTGTGAATTGGTGTTATATAGTATTGTTCCTACAGTTTTGTAACATTCTCTAACTGATCTATTTATTATGACAGGCATAAAGTGGGCAATAACTTTAACAGCTGTATGAAGATATCCGAGGGGTAATCTGGTGCTTGGGAGGCAAGTTTTAGCTTATGCATTTTTCTTATAACTTCAATGAGTACTGCCTGTAAGTCAAAATTACCATAATTTGTGGGAATGTGATCTATTGTTGCTAGTTTATTTTGTTCTGTAATTAAAGATGAAGGAACATTTATGAAATGTCCATTAAGTGAACATGCAGTGGTATAGATGGATATGCTTGGTCATGGTTTTGGTTGAGTTTTCATCCCAGCTTGTAGTAATCTGTTGATTGTGTTTTAAAATAGTTTAGTGCTATTTTGTGAGAAATCTGTAGCTTTTATAATATTCATATTTATTTTTCTGTATTAGATTACTTACATTGATTTAGTACTGTTCAGTATATTTGGAAGTTTAGTTGGCTAGTCCCCCTCCCCACCATTGTTCAAAGCTTTTTTTTTTTATTATAGAGAGGCACAACTGATTTTAGAATATTAACAGAAGTAGTCCTGTAGAAGGTAACATCATCATCTAATACTAGGTGAGATGGCATATCAGGTGCACTGAGCAAGTAGGTTAAGAAACATCTAAAGAGAAGACTTTTTGTGTTTCTCACTGAGCTGTAAGTTATTGTTTTGTGGCTTTGGTTTCTTTTTGATTGTATGAACTTGAGAGTCATCACTTTGTCTGTCTCATAGAGGCATAAGGATGAGCTGAGGAAAGACTGATTTGTTAAGATCCAGTTAGAGGTATTTGATTTGTCTGAGATTTTTCAACATGTGTAAGCACTTTAATAAGTTAGGTATAGGTATGAGATTAATATTTTTAGGCTGAGTATGTTTACTCCAAAAAGGGTCTAATAAAATACAATAAATTTATAGAAAACCAAGAGAAAAAGATCTTTGTATACACACAAACACACAGACACATACGCACACACACACACACACACACACACACACACACACACACACATATATATATATATATATATATATATATATATATATATATATATATATATATAAACTTCCTAAAACAAAGACAATTAAATAAAAATATCATATATAGTTTTGAAATTGGGTGGCGTGCCAATATTATTTGATATTTCTAATTGGTTTGAATATAGAACAGCTAACCTCCATCTCCTTTAGGTTGTCCTGCATATCTAATGATATACTCAAAAGCAATTCTTCATCTGTTTCGTTTGGTTTTAGCCAAGTTACATTTATTATAATGATGACAGAAGTATGTGCTTCTATCCAGCCATGTTGTAATGTAATTTTATTACAGATGTTCCTATAGGTAACTTGATTGCTTGAATGGTATGGACTTGACTGAAACATATATGTCCAGGGTTAGGTTGTGTATAACCATATTGTTGGAGATTGTGGTATGATAAATTTGCATAATGTGTAAACAGATAATTGTTTGTGTGGAAAAGGAGTCAGCTTTTTTTTGTTAATATGTTTACTTTGTACTTGTTATGGCTTTTTTATGTTCAAATGTGCATAATGTAAACATTATGAAAATAAAATACATCATTCATACAGTATTTGAATACTGTAATAAATATAGTGTAGAAATAATATATATATATATATATATATATATATATATATATATATATATATATATATATAAATAAATTATTCAACAATTCCACTTCACAAAAAACAAACAAAAAAAATAACTACAAAAAAGTGGCTAGGACTCATTAGTTCACAGTGACACATAAAGGATAGTATTTATGTTCCCGAGGTTCGTACTTGAGTAGTGGTGTTAAAAGGAGATCAGAACTACACCTATATGCAAACACTCTAAACAGAAGTTATTCCTGCTGACAAAAGTAAATGAGCAAGCAGTAAAAGAAATGCTCCCACTTGTGGCAAAAGCATAAAGAAGTTGAAGCTTATCCTTAAGTAAGTGTTCATATGGTTTCATATGTTTTGAATATTGCAGACAAACAAAAGCACTCTTTAAATAGTTAAATCAAGTGGCAGACAACCCAAATTTCATTATTGACTTTTAAAAATATTAAGGATTTTTATATCATTTATAGAGGTGTATCCTTATGTGGACAAACTGTTGATTTCTTTAAAGAATAGAAATAGGAAAATAGAGAAAAATAAAAAACGGACATGCATAACAAAGGGGGAAACACAAAAGGAGACCATCAAGAGGGTCATGATGTAGGAGGTGGGAGGAGTACTGTTTTTTTTTCAAAGGTATAGCTCCCACCTATGTTTTCATTTTTTTTTTTATATAACAGGGCAGTTTGGGTGGGAAGCAGGTAAATAAGTAGGATGGAGGATAAAGGAAGGAGGGGGTTATGAGGAATTTAGCCCAGGAGGGACCCACCATCCACAAGAGTTCAAACATTTTCACTGATTGATGGTGTTGCAGTTAATGACTACAATGTTGAGGGGACAGAGCCCTGTGGAAGTGCAGTGGTTGATGCCAAATGAGGCACTGAGTCTTCAACCCTCTAAAGAGCATCCTGGATTGGCTGTAGGCATCTATCCATTCCCTGCTCCACCCCCCATTAACTATGTCCTGAAGCCCATAATCAGTGAGGCTTGACAGGCTGCCAGATACCAAGATGGTACAGGACCAGTACTACCACCCCTACCCGGTGAAAACACCCTGGATTTGCAGAGGGTGAGTTTTCCCCTCACATATTAGACAGGTGGTTGTGCTGCTCTTAAGACTCTGAACCTGTAAATAAATGAAGAAAAAGGGAAAGAAAGAAAATAAAGAAGGATAAAAGAATGCATAATTAAAATAAAAGAAAGAGAAAAAGGGGTTAGGGAGGCAAACATCATATTTCTAGATTAACTTTCATTAAAGAAAACATATTTACTGTTGCTGATGGATGCAGTACATGTATTTCATGTCAATGTGTGTTTTGATAATTTGGTGCTTAATAAGTGATTATATAGAAGTGTATGGAGAAGTAATATGACTGGTTATTTCTTATTAAACTATGAAATGCTCATTCACTTGCTACGGTAACCCCCAACTAGCCTCCAACATCCAGTGTAACTAAAGTATGGTAGCTGAATTCAGCCATCTTCTATGTGCAGTCAATACTGTGGAAGAAATGACTGTCCTATACAACTGTCATAGTAATAAATATTTTTGGCCTATACAAGTAAAATCCTTTTTTTACAAAAAGTGTCTTCATGTAGTTCAAGCAATAACTAAACTAATACCTACTGAGTACTTTTCCGTTATAGGGGCAACACTTTCAACCAGATCCTTCAGCTGAAATCTAGTGCCTTAACACATCTGTTAACCAGATATGTGTAAAAATTATTTGTGTTAAAAATAGTTTTTTTTTTTTTTTTTTTAAATAAGTTATTTTTAAGTTTACCACACAGATGGTTAGCAAATGTGTTAAGGTACTGCATTTCAGCTGACCGATCACGTTGAAAGTGTTGCCTGATAAGTAACAAACAGAGAAATTAAAAAAGAAAAGTAAATGCAGCATGTCTGGTTAAGTTTTTTTTTTTTTTGTTACTAGTGTCCTAATATCATTAAATTTGCCGTACAAGAAATTAAAAGTAACTATGTACCTGTAAAGTGTCATACTGTAAATCTCCTGTCTGCAGTGCACAACTCATGAGCTGAATGGCTATCACAGACAGCATCTCCGTGTTCGAAAGTGGATGACATTCATAATATTTTAAATGTGGTATGCATTCTTTCTTTACATTTGGAGTAACTTTACATTGCAATTTTACTTTAATTTTCCCTATGCTATAATTATTACGTAGATGATAACTTGCCACTTGAACTTCCTAACAACGCTTAATTCCGTCGTCAGGGAAACCCTTTGAAATGTGCAGCTGCTACTTAAAAAAACGCTTACTACAAATCAGCTGTTTTTATAATTCCAATGGCATCATCGCAGGTAAAAGATGTCAAATAAGTGCACTGAAATAATTTCTGTTGTCGATTTTCAGAGGCTTACAGTAGTACAAATAATGAATAAATCCATTACTTCTCAAGTTTTCTGATACTGGGGTAACACTTTAGATGTAGTTGCTAAGGTCCGAATGCAATATATTTTCCTGTCTTTAAGGAGTCACTATAAACATGTGCTAAATGGATAATATTTAGAGAAGAATATGTGACTTCTACATTTTATGCACACATGTTGACATTAACACCTAGAAGACATGAAAATATACTACATGTGGAGCTCAGAGACCGCATTTAGAGTGTTGCCCCGATAATGGAAAAGTACCTACCTACTGTATATGAAGTTATGTTGCAATGCAAAAATAAATACATACACATATTCATGAAAAAGTAATTCCAAAAATGAGAAAAAATGGTCAAGGCGAAGCCAAAGATAGCAGTCAAAAAACAGGTTTATTCAGATAACACAAGCACTTTCACCCTGACTCAAACATTTAAAGTGCTACATACATATGAAATCTGTTGACAGAAAATTCTTATAAAAAGGTATATGGTTGCCAAATAGAATGAAAAATGCTTTAAACAATATTTACATAACATTCTAATATTTTCACATAAAAATAAAAAAATTGTGATAAAAGGTACAAGATGTATATATTTTAAAAAACATTAAGGGTGAGTAATACAAAATACCTCACCACATCTATGGAGATTTATAGCTTCTCAGCTCTGTTCACTAAGTATGGTTTAATTGACACATACTCATTCAGTCCTGGTGGCTGGGAAGAATTTAATTTAAGTTGCCAGAAAGTCTCCCTACAGCACAACCAGTTCTCCCAATTGCCACCCATTGGGTCAGGGACAACTTGCTCCAAAATTCCAAAAGAAAAACCAGAGTTTGTAGGTTCCAATTGCAAATGTTTACATAGTGCGTTGTTCAAATTCCCTCTCCGTATATTGTAAACATGTTCATTTTTACTTTTACCCAATGCTCTTTCTGATTTACCCACATAAAAACATGCGCAGTCCCTGCAATAAGCTAGGTATACTATACCCTTAGCTGCACAGGTCCCCTTCCTAAAATGAACAATGGTACCCTCAGAATTGTCTAGGGTAACACTAGCTTGTTCTGAAATGTATTTACAATTTGCACACCTTCCACATTTTCTTGTTCGTTGTTCACACCCTGCTTTGTTGTAATGGTTTTTCCTTTCGAACATCCTCTTTAAATTGGTTCCTGTTTTAAAAACAAAATAGGGCCACTCACTAATCTTATGGACAATGTCCTTGTTACATTTCAAGATCTTCCAGTTGGATTCAATCAGACTTTTAACCTCCTTAGAACCATGGTTATACTCTACCACCATAAATCTCTTAAAGTTATTACAGCCTTCTCCCACCACGGTGTCACCTGTCCCAGAACTACCTAATAGTGGCAGATATTTTACACCCCACCCCACTTTATCTTCTTGGACAACAGCTTCAATAAGGGCCACTGGATAACCGCTAACTTTAAAAAGGTCAGATATAAATTTGATTTCAGTTTCAAAATCTTCCCTTTCAGAGGTCATTCTGGCTGCCCTAACCATCTGACCTTTAACAATGCGTTTTTTCTGTTTCCAAGGATGGTCACTATTGAAGGGAAGATATGAATTACTAAATGTGTTCTTTCTATGAATTTTAGATTTCAGACCCTTGGTGGTTTTATCTAACCTAATGTCTAAATAGTCAATTCCATTATTGTCAACTTTGAAAGTAAATCTAAGGAAACTAGTAGTGGAATTTAAAAATGTAAGAAAATCAGTGATAGAGTCAACTGTTCCCTCCCAAATAATAAACAAGTCATCCAAAAAACTCCTATAAAATGTTATATTCTTTCAATATGTGGAGTTAAAGATGTATTGCAATTCCCACTTTAATAATACCAGGTTGGCATATATAGGGGCACAAGCTGCCCCCATAGCAACTCCGCTAACCTGTTTGAAAGTCTCACCCTCAAAATAGATGGTTATTCTCCAACACAAGACTCATAAGTTCAACTAACACATCTACATCAATGTCCAACAAAGGTCTTTTTTCTTCATGTACTGCCCAAAATAGTTCAACAGAGAAATGAAAAAAGAAAAGTAAATGCAGCATGTCTGGTTACGTTTTTTTTTTTTGTTACTAATGTCCTAATATCATTAAATTTGTCGTACAAGAAATTAAAAGTAACTATGTACCTGTAAAGTGTCATACTGTAAATCTCCTGTCTGCAGTGCACAACACATGAGCTGACTAGCTATCACAGACAGCATCTCCGTGTTGGAAAGTGGATGACATTCATAATTTTTAAAATGTGGTATGCATTCTTTCTTCACGTTTGGAGTAACTTTACATTACAATTTTACTTTAATTTCCCCTATGCTATAATTATTACGTAGATGATAACTTGCCACTTGAACTTCCTAACAACGCTTAATTCCATCGTCAGGGAAACCCTTTGAAATGTGCAGCTGCTACTTAAAAAAAACGCTTACTACAAATCAGCTGTTTTTATAATTTCAATGGCATCATCACAGGTAAAAGATGTCAAATAAGTGCACTGAAATAATTTCTGTTGTTGATTTTCAAAGGCTTACAGTAGTACAAATAACGAATAAATCCATTACTTCTCAGGTTTTCTGATTCCGAAGTAACACTTTAGATGTGATTGCCAAGGTCTGAATGCAATATATTTTCCTGTCTTTAAGGAGTCACTGTAAACACTGGGGTAACACTTTAGATGTGGTTGCTAAGGTCCGAATGCAATATATTTTCCTGTCTTTAAGGAGTCACTGTAAACATGTGCTAAATGGATAACATTTAGAGAAGAAGATGTGACTTCTACATTTTATACACACATGTTGACATTAACACCTAGAAGACATGAAAATATACTACATGCGGAGCTCAGAGACCGCATTTATTGTTGCCCCAATAAAGGAAAAGTACATACTTACTGTATATGAAATTATGTTGCAATGCAAAATTAAATACATACACGTATTCATGAAAAAGTAATTGCAAGTAAGCATCTGCAGATATACATGTGTATTTTACACACACACACACACACACACACACACACACACACACATATATATATATATATATATATATATATATATCTACACACACACACACACACACACACACACACACACACACACACACACACACACACACACACATGGATTCACTTCATAATCGCGAAATACTGAAATCTCGAATTTCAGTATCTCGAGACCATGAAGCCGAAAATCCATAAACCTGAAACCCCAGAAGCGAGAAATTTAAAATTGTGACTTCTATACAAAACATACCGAGCACACACACACACACACACACACACACACACACACACACACACACACACACACACACACACAAACAAACACCTCCCTAAACATACACAAATACAAACACCTACCCAACATACAAGCAGGGGGGGTAAGCCCACCTGCACCCCATCTGTGCAGGGCTGTGCCCACCACACCCCCCCTACTTAAATATACTAACTCCAAGGTCGTACTACACAGACAAACACACAAAAGCACCACTACACAAGCTACATTCCCCTTGCACACAAACATTACACTAATAAAACACACGGACACACACTAAAGCCCCTACCCAAAACCTGTAAAACACAAATACTTACCTACCTCTCCAACCATCCAATCACACACCGCAACACCTTTCTGGTCTCAGGTTACTGAAATTCGGGATTTCAGTAGTTCAAGATTCTGAAGGGAACCCACACACACACACACACACACACACACACACACACACACACACACACACACACACACACGCACACGTATATATTTATTTTATTTTTATTTATTTATTTTACATTTGTTGACCATAGATATATATATATATATATATATATATATATATATATATATATATATATATATACACACAAAACCGAAAAGCTCTGAGAAAACTAAATAAATTATAACGAACTTGCTGCAGCAAAAATAAAGAAATACATACTAGACGGAACTGGTATTAAGTGCTTTCATCCTTTAGTGATGCAAAGAACTTCAGCAGAATATAGTAACAAGGAAAAGATGCTGTAGAAATACATGACAATACACTCATAAAATTAAATGTGCAACAAAAGAAATGAAGATTTTTTAAGCATACAAATACAGTAACCAAAACAGAAGAATAGAATTTTGAGCAGCTATGGTAACTAGCTTGGTCTATTTATAATATATACATGTCAGATCAGATTAACGAACATTTGTTTGCAATGCGCCATAACAATGATAATGATGCCTTGGCTAAACACAAGGAAGTTTGTTTTAATTTATCAGGGTTTCATTTCTTTGCGATTGAACAAGATGATATGTTTTTTGGCGATTATGATAATCTCTTACAGGTCAGAGAAATAAAATGGCAATTGCTGCTGAATGCTGAGGCTGCTCCTGGTCTTAATTAGAACATCAACATAAAGTGTTCATTACTCTGGCTTACCTAAAGCCCTTCCCTTTCATACATATGTATATATTATAAATAGACCAAGCTAGTTACCATAGCTACTTAGAATTCTATACTTCTGTTATTGGTTACTGTATTTTTTAAAAATCTTCATTTCTTTGGTTGCACATTTAATCTTATAAGTGTATTACCATGTATTTCTACAGCATCTTTTCCATCTTATTCTGATGAAGTTGTTCGCAGCATTAAAGGATGGAAGTGCATAATACCAGTTCTGTCTACTGTGTATTTCTTTATTTTTGTTGCAGTGAGATCATTTTAACACACACACACACACATATATATATATATATATATATATATATATATATATATATATATATATATATATATATATATATATATATATATATATATATATATATATATATGCATACTTACAAATATTTCTTTACTTTTACACATACATTTGTTTTTATACAAAAAACATGTTATCACATAAACATTCCATATTTGAATACAAAACATTTCTGTATACAGATACAGTTATGCCTAGTCATGCATTACAAAAGCATTTAGATACATATATGTAGTTGCACATGCATTTCTTCTAGTATAAACCTTCATTTATGCAATGTTTCATAGGTTCATAGGAGGTCACTAAGCAAATGGCCCTAGAGCCTTTTTAAGCCTAGCTATTCATGTTCTAATGTTCCCGTTTATCAATGCACATGGGCCAGAATGGCTTTGGTATATGCCTGTGCCTTGGGGCATCTAAAAACTGCCTCTGTCCATAAGGGCCACATGGGACATACATTTATACAGTATGTTTTTTAAACCTGTATATGATATGGTTACAAAAAAATAGAAATATTTACAATAGAACTCTGGCCTTCTTTGCCATCACCTTATCTGCCCACGTAACCAGCTGGTCAGGCCTATGCTTCTGTAGGTCATTATTCCTGCATCAGCACTGGGGCCCACAGAAGGTGATCCCTGTCAGGGATGACAAGTGCTCACCCAACTCTTGTCAGATGTCAATTTTCTTCAACTCCATATCATGGGCACAGGACTCAGTCTTATTAAGGTATGAATCCCTAAGAAGACAGAGCATAATTTTAGTCTCCTTGTTAGAATAGCTCTGAGCTTGGCCTTGTGCTTTCACAGGTGCTGCCATTATCTGAAATGCCAGTACCAAAATGAGGAATATTAGTGCAAAGCTGTGGTGCACAGGTTTGGAACCACCCTCTGGAGTGTGACATCAACATAAAACGTATGCTGTCTGGGAAATTACTAATGGAACTGCTACTACTGGAATGTTTAGTTTTACCAACTTCCTTTGTAACATACATCATTTTTTTTAAAGCAATATTTTCACATTTCCTTTCCATGGTGAATAAAATTCTGTTGTGGAATCATGACTTTTTAGTTTGCCTAGATCTCATCAGTAAGATGGCACTCCTCACTATAATCACCCCTTCCAGTGAAAATAGGTGTTCCCCAAGGATCCATCCTTGGACCACTACTTTTCAATATCTTCACCAGCTCACTCTACTCCTCTTGTCCACAGTCCTCATTAGTCCAATATGCAGATGACTCCACAGTTATCACCATTGGTAGCTCACCCTCTGAACTTCTAACAGCTACCCAGTCTTCTTTCAACTCTGTTGAAACCTGCCTCATCAATAATCAGCTCATCCTTAATCCCCAAAAAACAAACTCTTACTCTTTCTCCCCAAAACTGTTACTCATATCAAATCTACTTTTTTAAATAAAATCACTTAATCACACTGTCATAGTTGCTGACTCTACTAGTAAACTCCTTACTGTAACCATTGATGGTCAGCTAAAATGCGACCTCCATATAAATAATGGTATCAGGAAAACCCATCAAAAACTAGGACTTCTCTACAGAAATAAAAAATTCCTAACCCCTGAATCTAGAACTACAATCACACATGCTTATCTTTTGCCATGCGTAACATACTGCTCCCAAATACTCACAAATCTTAACTCCACCTTACTTAGCAAACTTGAATCAGCCTATCACAAAATAGCCAGATTTGCTGCACAACAAACCTACAAATCTCACCACTGTATCTCCCTCAGGCATCTAAACTGGCTCTAACTACCACACCTCCTACTTCTCTCTCAGCTCCAAATTATACACTCCATTATTTATTCACCATCCTACTGTCCAGCACTAGGCACCATAATCTTCCACTATGTCCCATTCAGACTACTCAAGAGCTCCACTCAAGACCTTTTACAAATTTACAAGCCCAAGTCTAAAAAAGGAGCCATTACATACAGCTACCATCCCTCTATTGCTTGGAACAAACTCCCACAAGAAATTAGATCACTTTCACATCCTAAAGTATTCAAACTAGCCAATAAAGAGTACTTAAAAAGTCACTGGATTTGTATCTGTTCTCAGCCTCCTTGAATATACCTTCACTAAATAACAAACCTAACTTCCTCGGTCTTACCATCATTTCTCCTCTATACTGAAACATTTACAACTTAAACTAGTCTACTTCATCATTTTTTACCTAACACTATCTCCTTTCCTTCTGCTGTAGTATTCTTCATAATATTTTTATAGATAATTGTAACTGCATATACACGATAACTGTTCTATAAGCTTTATTATGAATTATAATATTAACTGTGTAATGGTTATATTTTTTGTAACTATGTTTTGGAGCTTTTCTCCACGGGCCTCTGCTGAAAAAGAGCTTTTGCTCAGTCAGACAAACTCGGTTAACCAATGTAAAATAAAATAAATAAATAATAAAATCTCTTTATCTTAATGTGATTTACATTACTTATTTTTATATGAAAAGTAAACCTGATGAGTGATTTCTTTGTCATAGTCATTACACTATGCAGGATGGCCACTGAGTACACTTCATTAATATGCAGATTTGATGATATCTGATTCCATTTTCCTTTTTGTATTTAGAGGAATTTTTGAACATTTGTAGGGTTTTTCAACATTCAAGGAGACAATTGAAATGTGCTGAAGAGTGCGGCGAACTCTACTGCTTCAACAAGTGCATTCACAACTAAATACGCAAGGTGTACTTATGTGGATTTCAGACTTAAGCAGTCACATTTTACTACCACTCATAAAAAGAAGAGTAAATTAGTCTAATTTGCATATGACACACATAAATGACATTGAATTTAAGCAAATAAGTTGAAGATCACCATAATAACTTGTGATCACTCAGGGTAGGTAGGAAATGCTTTAGGAAATTGTGAAGTGATTCACACAATAAAATAATAACAAAAGCAATAGAAATTAGTTGAGAGCAGTTCATATTGAGTTTAGATAATAAGAGTTTACTAGGAGGAATATCTGTTTTAAGGATCTGACAATGAGATGCAAATGAATTATTACTATATTCATGACATGAGTGTCACTTACAAATGTGAATTCTTGACAGCAGCACTGAAATTGTATGGGGAATAATTGCAATGTATAAGACATTTTGTAAGTTGTTCTTGGAGGCATTTATTGATGATGCAACACAGCCTATTGCATAATGAACACAAAAAATGTGTGTAGTTTGGAACCTCCATTGTGGAATGGATCACCAAAAATCATAGTGGAATGGTAAACTTTATACAGATTTATTAAACATCAAAACATGGACAAAAAGTCAAGCACCTTTATCCTTGTAACAATCTAAAGAACTTCATCAGAACTACTAGCTACTACAGGAAATGATGTTTATATACAATCAATTCATTAATAATTTAATTAAAGAACCATGATCTCCAAAAAAGTATATAAAAATATTTTATACAACCTTCAATGCATATACAATATATCAATTCCTTCATATCACATATGTAAATCTCTCTTGACTTATTAAAAGAATATATATGGTAAATTTCTAATACAATTCATAATTTCACCACACACATATTCAGTAGAGGGAACAGAGATATTTGTTCATTTAACTCTATACTTTGTAAAGAACTGAGTCTTCTTTGCCATAATACTGCTTACATTCAATAGTATTCTCAAATGCTGTCCCTCTGGGATTACATTCCACAATTTCTAAAATACAAAATAGAAATTTAATGAACCTATAACCCATTACATTCATGTTATTAGAAAACATTTTTGATGTTCATTTTAGCATTGTTGCCTCACAGCAAGAAGTTATCTGGTTTGATTCTCAGCTGGAGAGCCTTCTGTGCACAGTGTGCATGTCTGCCCTGTGGTCGAGTGAGATTTAAAGACATGCAGGTAGGTGTGTGTGTGTGTGTGTGTGTGTGTGTGTGTGTGTGTGTGTGTGTGTGTGTGTGTGTATGTGCCTTCTGTGAAAGTTGGGCACTAGGTTGACAACTCAACACTGTAAAAACTTCCAAAGAACTTCCAATTAATCTGCGGACCGGTGAACTGCTGTGGCAACCCCTAACTGGGAAAAGTCGAAAGGCATTGCTATTTTTGAAATATGTAAAACATTAATAATGTTTGAAAATTCTTTTTCATAAAAATGTCTCTGTTTTCCCAACATAAGTACTGTCAAGTGAGGAACATATTTCTAAATAAAATAAGTCTTTACTTCGGTTTATCCAGGCACCCATTTCTTGTACTTAATAAATATTGTTTACCGGTGTATTTATGAGGACATTATTCGCAACTACAACTTTTATGGTTTCCCATTTTGTTAGTATCAGTATTTTTCTGGGTAGATGACTTCCTTCCATAACTTTTTTTTTTTTTTTACATTCTGTGCTGTCTTATAAACAAAGGATGGTTTATCACCTGCTAAGGATGCTATCAAAGAATTATCTTTTAAAATGATGCAGTATTTTTAAACAAAGTCCTTAACCCAGTTACTACCCAAAGATGTACTGTAGAATGAAAGCAGTATCAAATTTATTCTCTATTTTGGACATTTCTATCACTGTATTCTGGGATGTAAATGCAACATCACCATTAGGTGGCAACCCCACCCCAAATAGGAGCTAAAAACAGGTTTTCCTTCTCTCCAAAATCTCATTAACAATGTTTATAATTGTTTGGATAACCCATTTCCAAAAATGTATCAGTTAATTTCTTGAGTGAAGATGGTGTCATCAGAGATCATCTTAGCCAATCTAATGAATTGTCCCTTAATCTATCCTGTCTTTAACCTCTAGGCATGAAAACTATTATAGTGTAAATAGGTATTGCTAAAGGTTTCTTTCTAAAAATAGTAGAAGAAAAAATACCAATCATTCTTATAAATTTTTGTCCAAAACATTCATACATAATTATTAACTGTATAGGTGAACTGTAAAAATTGAGTGGTATGTGGTATGCGCTTGATAAAATCTTCAAGCACTTGTTGTGACCCAGTCCACAAAATAAAGATATAATCCAAAAATCTGGGATAAAGTTGGCAGAATTTGTAAAAGACCAAGTTGAAAATAAAATGCAGTTCCAAAGAGTACATAACTAAACTGGCAAATATGGGGGCACAAGCTACCACCAGAGCCTTCTCTTTTATCTGCTTGAATGTTTCACCTTCAGAGAATATAAAATGACTATTTAGAAAGAATTCTATACATTACATAACAATTTATATTTCTCTGTGGTCTAAAATGTGAAAAGGTAATAATACATCATGAAATAACTCTAATCCTTCTGTTTGGGGAATACTGGTGAAGTGGTTAACCACATCAATATTTACAAATAAAAAATTCTAAGAAAACAGCTCTTGCTTGATTCTTCAAAAAAAATAAATAAATAATAATCCCACAAATCCGTCAACAGATATTTGACAATAGAAAAAAATGGCTTAAGTCATTCATCTATTAACATAGCCAGATAATGCATCTTGGATCCATTTGCAGAAATATTGGCCTAAAAGGCAGATTTATATATATTTATGAATTTTCTTTATCCCAAAAATTGTGGGGATACTGGATGAATGTTCATTAAAAAAATAAATGTGTTCTTATTGGGTCTATATTATGTTATTGAATACTAACGTAATCGAAAGCGTAATAGTTGACCCATAAATGTCGAAGTGCTACAACCTCTAACATTTCTACGGAGATCTCTGTACAGTGCAGAAATGGAAGTATTCCATTTCTGCACTGTAGTGCAATCTCGGAGTTGGTATAGTTAAGTAGTGGGGGGTGTTGGGGTGCAGAGCAGCTTGCCCCCCCCCTGTTTACAATGCTTAACTGATTTGTTTGGTTAGGTTTTTCTCTTTTTATTAAATGTTCGAGGTTGTAGCACTTTGACATTTATGGGTCGACTATTACGTTTTCAATTACATTAGTATTCGATAATGTAATATAAACCCATTCTTATCAATGACTCCTTGTAATAACAAGTTGTCCAACCATAAATCTATTTTTATAACAAATATTGATTTAATTTAATGAAATTTGCATGTATGTATTTTCATCACTTAAAATCTTAAACATTGTGCTAATGCAATGGATAGTATGAAAAATAATCCCTCCACCCTTGCCAGCCTTCATAATTTTAAGACACTTACCATCTTTTAAGGTGTTTAGCAAAGATCTTTCTTGCAGATTTAAATTCCTAATCATGCTAAAATTCTTTCTATTAGTTATTCTATGCAAATCACTAATGCACACATTTTCAAATGCTAAAAAACACTGGATTCATGGGTTTGTAAACACTTTTCTTTTTTTATTAGTTTGTTATTGTCATCTGAAATGCTACTTTTTGAACATTAAGGCTCAATTAATCTTCCTGGTAAACAATATTAACTCTGTAACAGAGTACACAACATCAAATGATTTAATAGGTATAAATGCAGACCCTTTTTCAAAAGTGGAAAAAATGTTCTAAAGTAATAACCCTACCACTGTAATTAAAAATATTAAAACCATTGGACTTAATCATCCCCACACTCTCTGTGCATCATGTATGCTTAACTTTCCCTTCCCTTCTATTCCATGTTGCTTGTGCAGAATTCAAACATGGAGAACATTCCGTGACAGAGATACAAGAAAGCAAACCCATATGTTCTTTCTGTAATTGTACAGAGAAAGGTGTGTGTGTGTGTGTGTGTGTGTGTGTGTGTGTGTGTGTGTGTGTGTGTGTGTGTGTGTGTGTGTGTGTGTGTGTGTGTGTGTGTCTATATGTGTGTGCAAAATACCTATTAGACTGGCTGACAGATTAGTTAATTACCTTGGTTACTGGCGAGAATGGCCTGTATCCTCTACACCAACTGCTAGAATGCTCTCTTAATTATCAGGGGTGCATATTCAAAGAATGTGAGTTTCACTGCGTTTTCAAGGAACTTGAGATTCATTGCATTTTCAAGGAATCTAAGCTTCAGTGCATCTTCTATGAATTTCAATGCATTTGTAAGGAATTGTGAGTTCTAAGGAAAGAGAAGTTTACTGTTTCTCATGCCAAGTTTTGTTTAGCAAATGGTCATCAGTGTTTATGCAGCAGAATTCAAAAACAGTGGTAGTAGTAGCACAACAGATAGAATACCTGCCTTTAGTAAAGAAGGCTGTGGGTTCTACTGCCACACCATATAGATGAATTGCTGATACTGCTGTGTTCTTTAAAGGGTGATAGTGTGTCCTCCTTTGGATGAGATGCCTAGTAACTATGAAACTTTTGATGGTTTGCTTGCTATTCCCTATTGCATTATTACCAGCTTATCATTTTTTCTTAATGTAATATAAGTGATTTATTCCTCAAAGGCAACAGGCACTAAATTTGCACTTGAAACACTGAAATGTAAAGTTGTTTGTCAGCAGCAACCTCTTTGTTAGTTACAGATATGTTTAATATGGAATTATTCAGATGACTTTTACTTCTGTAGCGATTGTGCATATGTACTGATATTGGTGGATTGTAATGACAGAAGCTTAAGTGGCCTGTTACGCTCAAAATACTCTGAAATGGGTGTTTTTGTCATTTTTGGTTCATGTGTTTTATTTCATTGCTCACTGGAATAATGTTCAAAACTAAAAATTTAAAACACACTCCAACAAGTGGTGCTGTATTATACAAGGAAAATGAATTTAATACAATGAGGAAGGTGAATCAAAGAACACATGCATGTCTGCATGGTCCTAAAAATGTGTGCAAGGGGCCTATGTTTTGAAAACAGCCCAAAGGTAAATTTATCTGCCACTGGCCAAATGCATTTTCCGTGAATGTGGGTTTCAATGCCATTTCAGTGAATGTGAGTTTGAAGGGCAAAGAAGTATGTTCTGCATGCTAAGTCTGTTTTCATTGTGACACTGTATTGTTTTGTTTGACAAATGGCTATCAGTGCTTATGCTATAATATTTAAAATAAAAATTTTAAATGAAATCCAAACATCTGTAATCATTTTATAGGCAAAGAAGAAATTAGTATGCAGACTGACAGGTTTGAATAGTGTTTATGATAACTAGAGAGACAGGGCCAAGTAATGGCATACTGGAATGGCTGTAGGGGGCTGCTGGGGAGTTATCTATTACCCTGCCATGATATGGCTCTGTATACAGGGTATTAAAACAACATCTTTTGCACGCTTAATTTTGAGTAGTTATGTGTATATGAATGTATAACTGGCACCATACATGTTTTTGTACTCAGATCATTGACTTATTTGTCATAAAGACAGGTAGGGCTTATTTGATGTGCTGTTTGACCGATAAGTAGTTCAAATTTTTTGATAAAAAAAAAGAAAAAAGTGGATCGAAAGTTTCAGCATGTTGCATTTGCATATTCTTGTTGGTATAGGGCTGCTGCTGCAGCAGCAGAGATCCAGACAGAGAAATGGCAACTTCAGGCATGAGAACTGCATCCTCATGACAGCCCTTAAGGCATGTGGCAAATGTCTTTTGGGAAAAATGGGACCCAAACAAGCTAAGAGAGTAAAGGCATTGAACAAAGTAGTTATGGATATAAATGCTGCTAGTGGAAGGAACCACTGATTAACAGTGTAAGAAGAGTGCCAGTGATATGGTAGGATATACATTATTCAAAGCAAGGCAGAATGTAATTGCCTGTAGTAGTACAGGGGGGGGGTACAACAATTATCCCTTTAACATCTGATGAAGAATACCTCCTCTTCATTCATGTGTATGATTATGAAACAGATGACAACAGCACTGGAGCAGCAGTAGAATAATCATAGATGGTAAGGAAATGGCACATCAGCAATATCAACAAACGGGCTCATGAAGGTATATATATATCGATATCGCATCTATATATATATATATATATATATATATATATATATATATATATATATATATATATATATACTTGTGTATTTGTGTGCGTGTGCATGTGTGCGTGTGTGCGTGTGTGTGTGTGTGTGTGTGTGTGTGTGTGTGTGTGTGTGTGTGTGTGTATCCGTGTGTGTGTGTGTGTGTGTGTGTGTGTGTGTGTGTGTGTGTGTGTGTGTGTGTATCCGTGTGTGTGTGTGTGCGTGTGTGTGTCCTATACCAGTTATCACAGTACACATTTTATTATGTGGTGAAATGGTGCTGTTTTATTTGCTGGTGCAGTTTGTCAAATTATGTAATGTTGAAGTTTATGTTTGCCCTTTTATGAGTACTGGAGGTAGTATATTTAATTTATGGGGATATTGAGGGATGTGGGGGGGGTAAGCTCCCCTTGTTAAAAGTATTAAAAGTAATTTTTTGTTTTTATTTTCATAATCACAAAGGTAACCTATTGGATTACATTTCCAATTCCTTTTTTGCAATGTCTTCAGTGACAGTTAATGATAATTACCGATGAGTTTGTTTGATGTTTTTTGTTTCAATCTAACACACATGTAATTATTCATTATAAAGACATATAGAGGAATTTTCATGCATGTGATAGAAGGATGAAATGCAGTGATTAAATGTAACGTGGCAATTAATATTAACAGATGGACCATCCACATCAGTGCATAATGGTATTAATTAACACAGTCTGCATGGTAAGTGCACTCTGCAATATATACATTATACAGCACACAGAAGTGTACCTCACCATCTTAGTAGCCATATATTTTTGTTGCATAAGCAAACAGTTCCACTATACCAATACTTTTAGAGGATATCATCAGCACAACACCTGGTGATGATGATGGTGATGATTGTGATGATGATGATAACACAGTTATATTTATGAGACAGCCTGAGGAAAGTGGCACACCATCACCAGTTTTAATTGAAGGATCTCTCATCCTGGAATATGTTTTTAATTCTGTAGGAAGAAACACTGGATCACAAAGTTAAGCACATAGTGACATTACACCATTGGCTGTACAAGGAGAAAACCCACGCACCTCTACACCAGTATCTCCAAATCCACAGGAACACCTTATGAATGTCAGCAGAAATTCAGATGCAGCAGTGTCCACGGTGACACCTTTACAAAGGGGTGCAAGGCACAGGCATTTATCACAGCTACCCCAGGAAACATACAAAACATTGGTAGCCAGCAGCAAATGTGCTGTGACATTGTTAAGGCTCAGAGCACTGCCACAGAGAGTCAAGTAGAAATGGTCAGATGACTGCAGGGTGAATGTGAGGACTTCCAGCACAACATGGAAATGGCATAAAGTAAGGACAATGCCATGATCACATCAATCCACACTATGATTACACACCAGGCATCTATAGCCGCCTCTAATTGTACATAGCGAGGACTTAACAGGCTCAAGCAGGAGTCAGTTATGGAAGAGGAAGAAGACAGAGTACAGTCTTGACACATGGGTGAATACAACTCTGCACTGTACGTACTTTGTAAGAAGTTAATGGCACTACTAAGGTGGAATAAGCACAACATAATTCATACAAGAAAAGTCAGTATTCAACTTGTAGCACAAATTCTCATTTAAAGTCTTGGTCCTGCAGCATTGTTAGATCACTTTCTGTAGGATCACCTGCAGCAAGTCACCTTATAGCTCCATACACCATACAGCTCACATGTCAACCACTCCTCAAGATCTCATGCAGCTTCATGTACCCTACCTTTAAAAGATGTTGTGTTTGGTACATTTAACTTTGACCTGTTGTGATTCAAGCTGCACTGTTCATGCAATTAAGATTAGATTAAACAGAGATGTCAGTGTTTAACTGTAAATGCAATGAGCTATTAGTAAAAAAAAGTAAAAATAAATAAATAAATAAATAAATTTAAAAAATGCACAGGCTGTAACATATTACTGAGACAAGCATCTGCATGCATTTCATTTCAGTAATGATATTGCATACAAGTAAAGGAAATATCTGGAAAGAAGACTGCATGTCATAACATTTAAATAGCACTGATTCATACCATTAAGGGTGTACCATTACATGACTTTCAGTTCAGCAATATTACAGCCGACAAATTGTCATAGCATAAATTTAAAAATTAAAAAAAAAAAAAATTAAAAAAAAAAAAAAAAGATTTTCAGGGTTATCTTGCCATGTAAACTAACATGGTTACCATTTCATTCACAGCACTGTATAAATTATGAATCTATGAGGATACAACTTTTTGTGTATGAAGAAATGAAATAATCTGATGTGCAGTAACTTAAGAACTGATAAGTCATTCTGAATATGTAATAGTAAAACTGAGGAAACAGTGCATATTACTAAAAAAACCTGTGAAACATTTTCCATTAAAGTGCGAAGTATAAATTTATGTTAAATAATTAACACATTTTTCTGAATTTACAACCACATGAGAATCAGTATGCACACCGAAGTACAATACTTAAGCAGAAAGTCTTGTGAGAACCAGAAATGTAATTATTCCTTATATTATGCCTTGCAACATCACTGAATGTGTGTCAGTGAGCATCCAGGCATGACTTTTCTGAACGATAATATAAATATCTGTTCTGAAATAAAGATAAGAGGGAGTGTCTATCAAACAGTGAAAGTAGACAATGCACTCACTAGACATGATAGCGCACACATGTCATTGCATGTATCAGTTATACTCCATGTGTTTTCTAGTTCTGGACTAGACACCATCTGTTAACACGTGCACCTATATGACCTGCAGAAGTCTACTGCATGGGGTCTTTTCCTACTGCTGCTGGTTGTTCACCATTAGTCATAGTAGGACTGGAACTGTGAGCTGCACTGACAGCATAGGTCACTTCATTACTAGACTGGTGCTTCATGTGAAAAATGCAACATGCAAAACGCTTGCGTGTAGTGGCTGGGTAATACTGAAGGGCATCCCAGACTCATCCAGGCATCTAAATCTACCCTTTAACATTTCAAATATACTCTCAATGATAATACTTGTCTGGGACAAGGCTGTATTGAAATTGTCTTCTACAGCCCCATTTGGATTTCATACTAGTGTTATGAGCCCTGGCTTAAAAAAAATTGACATCACTTAAAAAAATTGACAGAGAAAGAGAGAGAGAGTGGGGGGGGGTAAGACAAAAGAAAGAAGAAGATGTTTAGTGTCATGGAAGTCCATTTTATCATTTTATATATGTATATATATATATATATATATATATATATATATATATATGTATATATATATATATATATATATTTTTTTTTTTCTTTAACCATAGTCATCTTACCATGCAGGAAGATATCAGTAGAGTTTGAACAGTTTAGTAAACAAGAATGCCCTATTACAACCAAAGATCGTCCCATAGACAAAAATGAAAACTAAAACAGAATTTCTGGGAACAGGCCACCACAAAGAAAAGATGTCCTTATTTTATTGATAAAAGAAAATAAAAATTCACAAGAGCTCTGTTGAGTGATGAGCACTTTTGGCTATTCAGCCTTCATCAGATCTGATGAAGGCTGAATAGCCTCAAGCGCTCATCACTCAACAGAGCTCTTGTGAATTTTTATTTTCTTTTATCAATAAAATAAGGACCTTGTCTTTTCTTCATTGTGGCCTGCTCCCAGAATTTCTGTTTTATTTTATACAGTTTGTTAGTGTGCCAAAATTTGGAATCATGTGCACTGCCAGGATGCTGGGGAGAGATGTTGGTGATGCACCTCCATACATCACACACTACCTGGCAACTGATGGAATGGTAGCCCTTTCTGTTGCAGAACTGGTCTCTCATGGAAAAAATGGGGCTCTAATTGCAACATGGGTGCAATCTACTGAACCAGTACCACAGAAAAGCATGCCGCCTGATAAAATGCATACATAATCTGGACTTGGTCCTGGGATGACACCAGGAATTAAGGGTACTGATCCACATATGCCAAGAGTACATCAAGAAAATGATGCACTATGTTCGAGATAGAAGCCTGTGAGATTCCCAATGTGTCCCTGGAAGGACCCCATGGCAAGTATAGAGATGGCTATACATACTTTAGTATTCACTGGGCTAGGAAGGCCATGCATACCACCAGTACCCCTGTGGGGGTCAGACATACTTACTCAGATCCTTATAATACTGATGTACACTCTTTATCTATCAGGGATGTCCAGATTCTCAAAATTATAATGAAAACATTTTCACCTATATATATTTGCTTTCTTGGTCGGTGAACACTGTTAGGTACAAGTGGTTTGGGCTCAGCCAAGCATCTCATACTGGTGAATAGCTAGGCTAGCAGCAAAGGACACCATCATTGGAGTTTGACAAGTACATAGAAAAGGTGCAGTCTTGCCATTATAACAAATCTATGCACAGTGTGGAAAGTATCAGTTTATAACAATAAAGAACAAACAGGCAGGAGAAGGAATTATTAGCACAAGCAGTTTTACAAACTTTCTCATTTAAATCTCATTATTTGTGCATTTATATAAGTACAGCCATGGGCATTGCTTATTGGCATAAATGGACTCTTTGAATCATGCCTTTGTTGTGTTTCTTCACAAAGTGCAACAGTCACCTTTATGTGTTTGTATAATGACTATGAATACCAACCTAACTCTAACCCTTTCCTACAAACACCTGCACATTCACTCTGTTATAATGTGACATATATGTGACATTGCACATTTTTACAACCATCACCTTTTCAGTCAATGCATTCATTTAACTGCAAGCCTATACAGTACCACACTATATGAAATTTTAATTCCACCAAATTTGATTCACACAAATGTGCATTAACACATTTGTGCAGTCACTTATTTTTACAACTGCAAAAACTTGTTGACCAAATATATATATATATATATATATATATATATATATATATATATATATATAAAGAGAGAGGTGTGTGTGTGTGTGTGTGTGTGTGTGTGTGCATCTGTGTGCAAGCAAAAATTCTGTTCCCAATGTCCAACATACGTGCATGAAAAAAGACAATAACCTAAAAGGATAATGGTGGACATGATAAGATATATGGGACCTCATGTTCAGTGATGTCCTTCTTCCAGGTGATAATCATGTCAAAGCATAATGGAACTAAAGAATGAAAACAATTTGCCGCAGCTGGCAACGTCATATATAAAAAATGAAGGTTCATAGGTAGCTACTTGATATTCACTCCAAAACCACATTGATGAAGCTTTGTAAACTGCCCAGTGTAGTTCCTGGTTGAGTCACTTGCTCAGAGTCACAAAAGTACATAAATGGAGATTGAGGAAAGCAAGTCCTGGACTATAAGATTCAATCTGTTGATAGTTTAGAACCTTAATTCACTGAGCTAATTTAAATGCTGGTTATTGCAGATTATTTTTTTATTTGGACCCACTAGGCACACACCTTTTTTCAAGGGTATAATAGGAACATGGATTGAATAGTTTGCTGAGAGTAGGATAGAGGCAGCTAATGTAATCAAACCCTGTACCACACAATCAAGCTCCTTAGAAGCGTGTTATCTTAATTTTTTACATTAAGATTCTAGATTAAAATGAGATTCCCAAATGTGATTTTTAGGCAATTGGGTCCTGCTTTAAAAGACAGTGTAATATACCAATCAGCCATCATGATTTTGGCAAATTGAAGTCTAAGTCTACTTGAGTACTAGCAAAATAAAATAAAAAAATAATGCAAACACAGGGAAACATGTAGACTTCAAACTTGTAAAAGAAGCAATGTAAAAGCTAGCTCTTTTCATTAACCTCATTTCTGGAGGTGTTGGCAAAGAGGAACTAGAGTATAATTTTGCATGCAATGGCTATAAAGCATTGGAGTAATTTTAAGTTAGATGCCAGTGTATGGAAGCAATCACCAATGCAACTGCTCACACACCTTATACCTGCACAACTTTATGGGCAAATTACAGGACTATTAATACAGTTAATAAGATGTATTTTGCATGTTACTGCAGAGTGCATCAGTCATCAAAAACTCACAGTAATGAAGTATATGTTTTCAGATTTTGTAATTCCTGGTCATCATACATTGATGTTTTTGCTAAATCTAATCACCAGGGACACTGATTTATGGGTATTTATTTATTTATTTCAGTTTGATTACCGGGGAAGTCCACTGGGCCAAGAAGTGCCCATTTTCAGTGGAGGCCCGGGGAGAAAAGCTCCATTATTAAAAAAGGAAATTCCCTATTCATAACTTGACATTCTGAGCAGTATACCCAGGATGGCTTATTATAATTTCCATGTCATAACCATGATTCTGTTATTTTCTATTATTATTATTATTATTATTATTATTATTATTATTATTATTATTATTATCATGATTATTATGCTGCTTTTGTGTATAAGTTAAATGAAAACAGACTTGGGGTATAAAACACTGAGCAAAGCAAAATGTAGCCATTTTACAAGTCATAATTATGAGAAGAAATATAAGCTACTGTGAAATAATGTTCTAGTCTAAAATGCCAGCTTCAGTGAAACTGCCATTTTTATGGATTAACTGTTCAAGTGCTGGTATTTATTAGTATGGTGTAGAAACTCAGTGTTCTTGTTTATCAGTCTTGGCATGTTTAATTGACTAGTGAGATTGACTGGGTTCACAAACTCTTTGTATCACAGTAATAAAATTACATCCACCCTTAATTATTCCTAGGCATAACTTAACTCAATAAGTCATTTAGTCTCATAACTCAGTTCTGACTACAAAGAAGACACACTGCTATAAAATAATATGGAAGATAGCTACAGTATATGTTTGCACATCATTCTTTTAAGCCTGTTTTCATTAGTTTCTTATTACTGAATCTAATATCCTTTTTCTGGTAAAACACTTATTTTGGGGATGGGTAAACAATCTCAAGTACATATGCAGGTATACAGCCATTGAAGCATAAGACAAAAGTAAGGTATACAATTAAATTTAAATGGAGGATTCTACTAAGGGAAATGAAGAACATTTTTGTGTACAAAAACAATGATCAAAAGATTAAAAATGTACGTGTCGGAAACTAGTATTATATGTGGAATGGGTTTAGAAATCAACTACATTCCCTTTTCCAGTCATGGGCAGTTTCATACGGCAAAAAACAATACTTTTAAAAATACTCTTTTTGTATTTTTATGATTCAAACAATTACTTTAGATGAGAACCTGAGACACTTTACTTAATACACTCCTTGCTATTATGAGTAAAGCAGGCAATACTGCTATTTAGAAGGTCACGGCAGGGATGTGGGAAGGTAGAAATGGCTTTAAGTCAGTAGTCAGCAATAGTAGGTCATGAATGCCATAAGTTGATCGGAAAAGTGTTTTCTATGTTTAAACACTTTTAGAAAGTCAAACAAGTCTTGTGTTTCCTCACAGTTACATACCTGCAAATCCTGAACAGTATTTGCAGTCTCGGTACATCAACAGGTAGAACATTTCTTTGATGCTGAAATATCAGACAGACGTGGGTTCTATTCCCATATCAGGTAGTTATATTAATTATCACATAGTGAAACTGCAGTCTAGTATAAGGTGTGCTGTATTCCAGAGTGAACCATCCTTTGAATGAGATGCTAAACCAAGGTCCCATCTTCCCGAGTTTGTGGTAACTTAAGTGGATGTAAAAGCTCCCAAGGAACATTTCGTCTTCTCAAAGTGAATACCAACTAGGCTCTCCCCAAAAAAAGAAGCCATTGCCTTTGTGGGACTAACAAGCTAAATAGAGTATAAATAAAAATAAATAAATAAAACATAAATTTCTACATTAGAAATGTTGGATTAGTACACAGTCTACGTACTCAAAGCAATAAAGTCTGACTGCTAGATGTAAGCAGCAAAGTTAACTCTTTCAGGAAAACAGTGGGTGGGAGAGGACATAACTAAAATGCCTGAAAGGCTTACCAAATTGGAGCTCTTAAGAATGGTGTGGCTTTCCAAACTAATTAGTCTCAGGAGCTACTACTTACATTATGCACTGTTAATTATGTTGAAATTCATGTGTACTAGATAAATAGATTCTAAATAAAGTGGTTAAATGGACAAACACACAGGCAGGCACTGCTCAGTAGACTCTGGGGTAAAAGTAATTTACTCAGTTCCTATCTGGCTTAATATGAAAGGCAGAGTTTACTGAGTGTACTGAGATGATCAAATCATTTCCTGTAGCTCAGACTAATGTTACCAGTGTTAACACTGCCTGAAGCTGTGACAAGCAATATAAACAGGATATTGTGTTGAATTGTATACAAAAAGCTGTACACTCAAATACATTATTCATTTCTCCAAAGAAATACACTACAACATGCATTTTTTTCTCTTTCCCTTTAGGTCAGAATTAGTGTTTTTTTTTTCTTGAAAGTTTATCTAGGAACTGCAGGGAGTCATGATTCAGGACTACCTGACCCACTTATCTGACCTCTGTTCTTAATCACTGTGGTCTTCAATGAACAAACTCCTCATCCAGAAATCAGTCATAACTGAAGTAAATTCTTTCATATGATAATAAAAATAGAGTGCACATGCCAAAGCTAAATTCTAATTCACATTTTTTTCTTTAACAATGTACGTCAGCAAATTTCAAGTCGAGCATGACATACCTTTAGTTATATTGTCACCTTTGGAGATAATCTTTCTTCAGTGCCAAGTTTCTGTTCTATTTGCTGCTGCAGCAATTTAAGTAAATGAAAGAAAAAAATGCATTAGAAAACTACATTTTCAGTTACATTTTTCCTTTTTGGAAAATTCATTTTAGCAATGAAAGACTAAGCTATTTGTTGTCTTGTAAAGACAGAAAGGAATTTATTTACGAGAGAATCAAGTTTTACTTTGCATAAAAGCCCTTCAAATGATTCACAGGAAAGTCTTTCAGGGAAATTCATTAAAGATTAAAAACATTTATGATGAACAAAAATACAAATCTGCTTCCGGAAGTAAAATTAAAGTGGAGTAATGAGTTGAAAATATGCAGTAGGAAGATACTAAGTTGAAACCTCACATAAGCATGACAGATAACCAGCTTCACCAGTACATAACTAAAGCACAAGTCTTTAAGACAGAATCTTTTCAGCACAGGAATCCATGTTTGTCCTTTTCCCATTCAAAATTTGCCTCACAATGTTAAATAAAAATAAAGTTAAGCCAAAACACAAGCATTTGCCTTTCTCTATAGTGTGTCATCCATAGAGTTGATAAACATGTGCAGAGCAGTATTTTTTTTCCATACAAGATACTTATTTCAAAACATACAAAGGTCATGATCCTTTAATTGTCACTTTTTATTTCAGCTAATGAGTGTAACTTTGTCCTAGACCAGAATTAAAAATGCATGCAGTAATTAAACTTCTCTTTATTCTCAACATATACCGTGCAACCAAAGGGACAAATCATTGTCAAATGTGCACTTCCATCCACAAAAAGACATTCACAGATATACACTTACAAAGACTGATTTTTTTTGTATGTTTCCTTAGAACTGCTCTGACATTGCCATGAAAGGCAGAACTGATGAGGGAGTTTTAGTCCATAGCAAATAAAATATTAGTTATGAAGTTGAAGATGAAAAAGAACAAAAGTTAGAATAACTACACCAGGTAGCATAACAGGATGCAAGTGTCCTAACTATTAAACTAGTGGGGAGAAAAGGGTTTATTGGGCACAGGAGGAGAGGAATGACATCAACATCAGCAGCATCACACATGCCTGGAGCAGGAGTAAAGCAAGTTGTTATCGTGACAGACATCCTTTTGTGAAACAGATGAGGATATTTCAGTGTCCAATTCAGCAAAAGAAAGTATACTGGTGAAATCAGTGAAACAATCTCCTTTCAGTCAATTGGTAGAAGAAGGAAACTGATGGAACTTACAACTGTATGATATAAAAATCTGGAGGTAAAATTATCTTTAGCAAACTGTGACAGTGCTTCAAAATGCTTCATCATGGGGGAAGTTAATATCAGGTTGTAATCCAAAACCAGTTTATAGGAATACTGAAGTAGTGATTAGAGAGTAAGATCAGGTAAAAAAGCTAAAGGGAAATTGGTAGTAAAAGGAAGAAACTAATCCACTACACAGTAATAGTAAGATTATTCTCACAGTGTGAAGAGCAACACCAAAATAAATGTGGTTTAGCAGAAATGTTAAACTACCAGTGAGGGAATGTAAGAAGGTCTGAATAACAGGAAAAAATTCCAACTCCAAGAACGCCAATACTTTATTACAGCAAAGCTTTCAGATATACATCCTTCTTCAGTGCATAATACAATCTATAACATTCTTTCTGTTTTTATAAAACTAGATTAAATTCATGTGAGCTCAGCCAACTAATCACATCATCTCTACAATAATTCAGTTTACCATTTTAGCTTAAAGGCATAACAATTCCTTAAAAAAAACTTCCCTAAAAATACTTAAAACATATTCTCAACTTAATTTATAAATGCATACCAAGACTTAGTAAATCTATCAAACTACTAAAATATTTATTACAAAACATTATACTGCACTTATATTTCCTACATCTTCAAAATGCTTATATATATATATAGAAATATAAACATGCACATAAATATACATTTAAAAGCCTAATGCAGTTGCATTTGTTTGGTTTCTAGATCTGGCCTAATGTTAACCATGTTATTCAACCCTGATTGTACATCGGCTTGCGAAAGATCCATGCATATTCTTTATTCTCCAATAGGTTATTAGCAGCACCCCTCTTACTTGCTTATATACTGTTTCTATCACCCTAAATTTAAAAGTATGCTCAATGCCTTTCTCCAGAATGTACTTACTTAACGCATTTAGCTGTATTTGTCTACGTATCTCAGACTTATGTTCTCTTATTCTTTCCTTTAGCTTCCTTGTGCTTTTCCCAACATAAAATAAAGGACATTTTAAGGAGGTTGCAAGATATATTGAATATGTAGTATTGCATGTTGCTGTACATTTAAAAAAATATTTTTTATTTGAAACTGGATGGGCAAATATATTATTGTCCTTCATAAAAATATCAGTACAACAACTGCAATTCAAACATGGGTGCATACCTATTGTATGCATTTTCTGGATTTCCCCCTGATGCTTAAAGTCTTTATAACACAGTCGCATTTTTAAATTCTTTACGTTCCTATACGTAACGTTTGGCCTATTTTGAAGTATCTGATGTACTTCTGGCATGGCGATCAAGATATTTCAATTATTCTCAATAAATGTCATCACTTCCCTAGTCTTAATATTATAAGTAGTTAAATATCTAACTTTATTTCCTTCTTCACTATTCACTATACTACAAGTATAGTCACTATTAAAAATGGGTTTTGTTAATCCTGCTTTATTATAAACTTCATTTACTAGCTCATTAACCATGAGTTCTGCATATACTCTCTCTATAAATTAATTTGCCATTTCAGTCATCTGCAATTTGCATTTGCTGTCACTGGTGTTTAACCTACGAGTTCTAACAAGCTGTGCTTTCACTATTCTTTAAAAATATGAGGGGGGGTGCATACTCCCTTTATGCACATACCGGTTAACTTGAACTTCCTTTTTATAAACACTAGTTACAGTTGCATTCCCTTCCTTTTCAAGTAGTACATCTAAAATGGATATTCTTTTAGCTGAACATTGCTTATAGAATCTAAAAAATGTTGTAGTACTCTCTAAATATTCTACATATTCATTCAGCATTTGCTCAGTACCATTCCATATTAGGAAGCAGTCATCAACAAATATTTGATAAAACAGAGCCCTATTATTCATAACATGCTCCAAACTAAATATAACTATTTTCTTCCACTGGTGCATAACCAGATTTGCATAGGTGTTTGCCATGGGAGTGCCCATGGCTACTCCAGCTTTCTGTATATATGGTTGCTCTTTAAATAAAAATACATTTTAGTTAATACCAAGTCTAGTAAGAGACAAATAGTTTCTATTTCACTAGCTGGCATGGCTATTTCCTCATTTAGATAGCTCCAAACTGCTTCTATGCCATATTCATTTGGAATTATGGTGAATAATGAATTGATATCTAGTGTTCCAAACATAAAGTCATTACATTTATTCACCGTAGTTCATTCTCTCAGCTTGATCAAGAAATCATTTTAACTCTGATTTTGTGTCAGCAACTTACTTAAACACTCTTGCAAGTATATAGAAGCAGGTTCTGTTACCCAGCCTCTCCCTGAGACTATAGGTCTCATGGGTGGCTGGGTCAAAGATTTATGGATCTTTGGTATTCCATAAATCACTGGAGCTTTTGGACAAGGAATAGTGAAAAAGTTAAGCAACTCTATGCTTATTCTATTAGTTAATTGCATAGCATAGATAAGCATATTATATTCACTTATGCATTTCTTAACATTCATTAAACTTATTATCTTAAAAGTATTTGCATCATCCAAAAAAGCTTGCATTGTTATCATATAATCTGGGCTATTCATTATAACAGTTGTGCAATCCTTATCTGCTCGCTTTATAATTATTTTGTTATTATCTTCTAATTGTTTTAATCCTCCATACTTGGCAGCTGTTAAATTACAATACTTTTTCTTTGTTTTCCTTTCATATAAATCCTTAAGTTCCTTTTCACATTTATCATGGAAAGCCATTACTAGAGGAAAACTATTTGGTACAAACATACTTTTCTCTTACATAGAGATACATTATTGATGTTTCCAGGATCTCTAAAAATAAGTTTAAGGTTTAATGTCCTCACAAAAATTTTCAAATCAGTCAATGCATTCACAATATCATCTGAGCAGGTAGAGATAAACTTCAGCGCCTTCTGTATTAATGTTATTTGAGAAGGGGATAGCTTGCAGTTAGAAATATTTACAATACCTGCATTTTTTTCTTTTTCTTTTAAATATAAATCCTTCTTCAGTGCATAATACAATCTATAACATTATTTCTGTTTTTATAAAACTAGATTAAGATCATGTGAGCATGGCCAACTAATCACATCATCGCTACAATAAGTCAGTTAACCATTTTAGCTTAAAGGCATAACAATTCCTTAAAAAAACTTCCCTAAAAATACTTAAAACCTACTCTCAACTTAATTTATAAATACATACTAAGACTTAGTAAATCTATCAAACTAGTAAATATTTTTTACAAAACATTATATTGCACATACTTATCCTACATCTTCAAAATGCTTATATATATAGAAATACAAGCATGCGCATACACATACATTTAAAAGCCTAATGCAGTCGCATTTGTTTGGTTGCTAGAACTGGCTTAATGCTAACCATGTCATTCAACCCTGGTTGTACATCTGCTTGCAGTTTTAAGATCCATGCATATTCTTTATCCTCCAATAGGTTATTAGCATTACCCCCTCTTACTTGCTTATACACTGTTTCCAGCCATATAATATTTGTCAATCCAGTTTAAATAAAAAAATATGTTTTTAAATGTACAGCAACATGCAATACTACATATGTACTATATCTTGCAACCTGCTTAAAATGTCCTTCATTTTATGTTGGGAAAAGCACAAGGAAGCTAACGGAAAGAATAATAGTACATAAGTCAGAGATATGTAGACAAATACAGCTAAATGTGTTAAGTAAGCACATTCTGCAGAAAGGCATTGAGCATACTTTTAAATTTAGGGTGATGTAAAACTGCATGCATAAATTTATTTTTATGCCATTTGGATATTTCAGTTTAGTGCTGAACTTTTTTTTTAAAAAAACATCATAATAAATCTTCCAGACAGAACTATTTTATGTAGAGCAGTTACTAAGCTTAGACATGGTGGTAGGGAAATGTTGCACATTTTAAGGTCTTGAGACGAAAAAACAAGGGACACAGTTCTAACTGGAGTAACAAACCTTGCATCATAAAGCAAGAGAAAGGCATGGAAATTTACCTTAGAAAACATAAATAGTAATTTATTATTGTCTGGAATTTGTGGTTCTAGAAGGCTTGCTTGGTATATGGAGGCTGCTTAGTCATGCTCATCATGTGAACATCAGCTGACTGATTCCATTAAGGATTCATGGTGCACAATGTTGTATACATTTACCCAGGCATGCTGCTAGTTTGTGATTGATTTTACTTGCTCTTGCAGTGAAGTGTGCTCACTCACCTGGACCTACTGCCATTTCATCACACAGTTTAGATTGTCTTGCAGATTATGACTAACATTTTATCCTGTTATATCTGGTCATTCCAGTCCACTAACCTTCCTGTATTTCCTTGAATCCATCTCCATCTATCTCTCACCCACCTCAGGTCAGACACAGGATATCATCCCATCATAAATTTAGTCATGTGCCTGAAATAGGTTTTTAGACCATTATATTTAACTTGTTAACAAATATTAAAATAAAATAGTTCTTGTTCTTCCCTGGATGCTAGACTTCTATACATTGTTTAATAGAAAGGTATAACTACCTGTATTACTTAAGGACACATTTTACTGTATTTCTGATTGCTTTCTTGTGTTTTTGTAATGACTATCAATCTATAGGCATCTATACTATACTAATTAGGCAATTGCTCATGTGCTCTGAAAAGCAACTGATATAATAACTAATTTATATACTCTGTGCTTTATGCCTTTTCATTTTAACTTTGCTTGATAAGAATATGCCATATTATACTGTGAGTTTACATGCAAGTACTAATCAAGGTAACATTGCTATAGTGACTTGTGTCTGAGGCTGTGCATTTAGTTTTTTTTGTCTTGCTTAATGCTGCATGGCAAATTACATATTTGTCACAGTTATTTTTGACAGACTCTAGTGATGATCATCTGTAATACATTTCCTTGAGACACAGCTGTCACTGCCTTATTATTTAGCTGAACTGTACTTACAAAGAATGTTTTCTTATCATGTTTATCTTGCTGTGGTTTACCTGTATTTTTCTGGTGACCTACCTATAATCTTGATCCCACCATACATGCACCCAGATGCACATATGCACACACACACACACACACACACACACACACACACACACACACACACACACACACACACACACACACACACACACACACACACACACACACACACACACACACACACACACACACACACACACACACACACACACACACACACACACACACACACACACACACACACACACACACACACACACACAGACAAAACCACACATCACATAGTTACACACTTTGACTGCTTTGTTGCTCCTTTCTAATTTGATGGTCTAGTTTCTTCAGCCGTACTGTCCATCACAGTGTTTCTGTTTATCTTTTCCTCATTACACCATCCTAGCCAACAAACGAGTTCTTCCTGTCCTACACTGAGTTATTATGTCATTGTTGAGCACTGATTTCCAATAGAATGGTTGCCATCTTTTACTCTATATTGGCTAGAATTGCATGCTTTTTTCCAAATAGTTTAAAAATATTTTCACATGCCTTTCTCTTTCTATATTCTCTGTGCAGCCCTCTTACAATATTTGGTTAGAGTCAGTCTGACTCACTGAACTGAACTCTACCAGATAACTGAAAATGCAGCTCTTTATGCTATCATCTGTGTAATTTTTAAATTATTTCATTGTCCAAGTCATACCTCCTCTAAAGTTCTTTTCCATGGCTAGAGAACAAATAAAGAATTTATTGATTGGAACCAAAAAAAGTTAAATAAATTATATATATACTGCCCTAGAATGCAACTCACTTATCTGAGTGTTAGTCCTAAAGCTGCTCTTAGGGAAAAAAATCAGGACTTTCATTAATTGACCTAAGTGGTACCTGTCATTTGATATGGTCTTCCTCTATGGTGGACATCTTTCATAATGACTCATTAATGGTAGTTCAGCATACTTGTTAGATTACAAATGCATGCAATATATAACTGGAGTTCCACACTTTCCTACTGGCAATTGAATTTTTGTTCATGCAGTAATATTGTATAACGTATTTTACATTTTTCTCCATAGATCTTTCATGTTCTTAGTAGTTGTGTTTTACTTTAATTCCAATTACTACCTGTAGTTGCAGTTTTCCTGGTTATTTATTCATTAGACGCCACAGTCAGCATGTTACTACACATACAGCATATCCTTGTATCACACAATGTTTTTCCTGGATCCTCTGAGTAGAATGCTCAGCTGCACACATTCGTTTAGTTGACCTCCTTCACATTTGATTAGACAGCCGTCTCTCTTTTTCAACTAGTAGGTAATGGGGAACATCTTGTTTGTTTATAATCAGGTCCCACAAGAAATCATGCATTTGTTCATTTAGGCAAGAAAGAGAGAGAGAGGAGAGTGAGAGCGAGGGAGAGGAAAAACCTCAAGAAATACTGCAGTAGTTAACATAGGCAGTAGATACCCAGGTGCACTGGAGTGCATGTTTCTTTGTGCATTTGTTTCCAGAAGTGCATTTAGCTTAACACTAAAAAATGCCGACCATTAGTATAAAATAATTGATTTCATTCAAGAACCACAGAAATGCATTAATTTCACACTTATTCTCTCTCCTACCCCAGACCGCAATTTGTCACACACGTCATTAGTATCACCTTATGAACTATTCCAATAAATCACCCTAAAGTAACATCTTTTTACCTCCACAACCTGTCACATTTTAATAACATCTTTCAGAAGCCTTGAGACATGACACATCGTAAACACAAAACTACTTCACAGTTTATATCATATTATGTCATAATTATCACCTTAATATAATATCTAAGCTTCTTAATTACATATTATAAAAACTGACCCTTATCTTCATCAGTCCAAAATATTCCACCTAAGCTCCTACACATTGTGTCAATACAAAAGTACCATTTAAAATATTTAAGCCACCTTTGCAATATGAACAGTAATCTTAAAAACAAATTGTCAACTCTTCTACATTTCAAGTAGAAATTAAGCTGTTATGTCTCTACTATGGCTGGCATGTACAAACCAGTTCTACTTCTCAATAATACTACTTCAAATGCTTGCTTCAGAACTTAATGTTCTGTATGTTTACCTTCATAAAGCTAAAACTACACTCTGGTGATATTCATTCCATGCATTGCCTTACTGTGCTATATATCCCTCCAATTTCCAAATTTTTGATTTTTTTTTAATTGGACAGGCCCATTGGGCCAAATTAATTTTTGCAAGAGAAACCTGATAGTATTTCTTCATTAATTGACTTATTTTGAGTCAAGCAGTTTCAAGTGGAATTTGAGGGACTCAAACCTAGGGTTACAGGGTGAAACTTGTTGACAACTCATAGCCTTAAACATTTTACCTAAACTGTCATGACATATACAAAATCTATAATATATATATCTTATTCAAAGTATTTGTAACAAAATCTCTGAGTTCTATGCATGGATAATTTACAACTCAACCAATATCCTTGTCATCAAAGACTAATTGTTGAGACTCCACATTATGTACCTGGATGTTTCCTTGTCTAACTACACTGACTATCAGGAGGGTCATTCTTAACACTAGAAGTGAATATGTAGTTATCCTATTTAAAAATATATTTGTGTGTCCCTTTGATGTTTGCTAGTCTCCTCCATCTAATACAAGAGATGCAAATAGCATATGTCTATACTGTAGAAATTATAAATATCTCAAATCTTCCCATGTTTATAACCTGCAAAACATACACCCTCAATGAAACACTATATCTTGCTTCAAGTTAATTAGCAAAATAAATATATTTTTTTTAACATCCATGTGGTTAATTCACCTGACCCATGCTTCTTCCCCGATATAAATCTTAATGTATTACAAATCTAATAACTACTGCAGTGAGAACACATATACAAAGAATGTTAATAAACCTTAGAGAGTTCTGCGTAACAATGTACATAAATGTTCCTCCAGAAATAGTTTCATAAAGCTACCTGTAAAATCCCATATCTATGTTACACCTGCATCTGTAGGATTTTGCAAAATAACACTAACCTTGACAGCTATCACTTACACAAAAAAATATGTACTCCTGATAACTAACCTAAAGTACCAATTGTTTTCCTTATCTTTGTTCTCCTATCATCACAAGCTCCAGTGTCACATCCTTCCTTTCTGCTTTATATGCTTGCATTTATTCACTATTCCTGTCATTCTCCATCCAGGAATGCCCTTTACTTTCTGATCTTCCTTGTTCTCTTCTGTTTCAGTCATCATAACATTTACCTTTTATCATCCCCTTTATCTTTTCAAACTTATACCCTGGAAGTTGTTCAGTCACTCTTCTTTTACATTCCATCTGATTCATTTTCCTCTTTTCCTCTTGCAAGCACCAAATTATGATCCACTCTGAGTCTGTGCATTGATTTGTTAACATACACCCCAGGATTCATAAAGCTCCATGCAAGAATAAGGCTATTCTTGCAAGGAGTGGTTCATGTCCATTTAGAATAGCATCAGGCCTTGCATATGCATGAAGGCATGCTGCTAAATAATATAAACGGACACGAACCAGGAATGAGTGCAGGCAGCGTGTGTCAGCAGTGCCTGCACATGTAACATGCCCCCTTTGCTCGGAAAGTGCCGTACGGCACTTTCTTACACAGATGAGTGTCAATTTATATAACATTAGAGCCTGGCTCTAATATTTTATAGTAAACGAGTGTTCACAGACACTGAGTTGTAAGTAGCTAACATTTCAGTATCCATGGACACTGAAAAAGAAAAAAAAACACAAAACCTAGAAGGCAACAGCCTTCAAGTGCACACCCCCAAATGTGTGCACTCTTGCCCTACATGTCTGGAATAAGTAAAGCAAGAGGAAAGCAATAGAAATTAAAAGAATGTAAGTTTTTTTTTCATCAAATAATTCCAAAGTTTAAGCAGTGTGCAGCTTGTTTGAGTGGCGCGCAGTTATGCTTAGCCTGGCTGAAATCCTGAAAATAATAGACAAGTGCTACTGTGATAGAAAACATCATCAAACTGCTGTAGCATAATGATACTGCCATGGCATAGCATGTAGAATATGTTTGGTTTGAATCCCCCCTCTGCCAAATTATTTAATAAACTTTAAAGGAATTTCAATGATAGATGTCAATCATATGGCTCATGTATAGTACAGTAGGGGGTGGGAATATGTAAAATATAAATGTAAAAAATAATTTATAAATTTAATGAAAAAATAGATTTAACAATGCTTTGCTAGTGTAAGCATTGCTTACCTGCTTTCCGCTCTGCTTAGCTGGTGTAAGCATTGCTATGCAGATTTCTGCAGAGCTAAGCATAGTTCAGCATATTAAACCTGGCCAATCAAGAAAAAGTGTGGGAAGGCTGCCCTATTTAAACCGCACAGGAGGGAATACAGCCATAACCATTTGGGATTGCTCACAGCAGGACCAAAATGTCTGGCATTGGTGAAGGGGTTCGCTTCCGAGTGCAACGTTGGGGCATCCAGGAGTCCAGGGTCATGGTTAGGCTCCTAGTTAAAAATCATGATGGCAGGCTGCTTCAGGGCCAGTACCAGGGCTCACAGTACAAAGCAAAGGCTTGGGACCAGCTTGCACGTGATCTCACCAGTGCCACTGGCATACACTGGACTGGTGAGCAGGTACATCACCCCATAATGAACTGAAGCAGAGGAGGGGTGCACTCTTGGACCAGTGGATCCAAGAAGCCAGAGCGCAGGATGTCCCACCTGTCTGTAAGTATGCAGTCTTATGTATCTCTAACTAAGTATGGAAAAAGTTCAACTTGTGACTGTAAAGGTGTGATTAATGTGTGATGTCTCCCAATACAGCTGCTGCAGAGAGTTCCCAGAATGTTGAGTCTCATGCTCAGTGACTGGCCTGGCTGCATCAGCAGTATATTGAGTACAGAATACCCCCTACTATTAGCAGTAAGAAATCAAAATTATAGTAATGGTAGTACCACCTGTATATATAATTGTGCTGTAAAAGTCAGGAATAAATGCCAGTGTCAGGCTGCCAGTGTTATGGAGTATTCCCAGCTGCTGTGTAATACAGATGTCAGTAGTAAACACCGTACAATATTCAGGAGAGGAATATTAGAATATGTATGAGTGTGTCTGAATGAACCTGTCAAGAAAGTGTCATGTCAGGGCTACTGCAACAGTTAGAAATGAAAAGCATTCCCCTGTGCAGATCATGCAGGAATAGTAATTCTGGATTTCTGAGCTGTACACAGATATGTATGTCAAAACTAATAAAGGTGATCCCAAACACCGGTGTGTGTCATTTCACTTGTACCTGAAAAATAGAAATGTGTATGCCCAGCATAATGCATTAACTGAGGTGAACTGATTTAGAACTGCTTGTCTGCATACTTTAGAATGGGCATGTCAAATAACTGAAAAAAGCAACAGTGCATATTTCCATCAGAATGTGTTTTAAAACAGTCAAATGTGCAATCCAGCTAATGTGCACAAGTTTCACAAACAGTGACACCATTGTCTGTTCTGTATGCATAATTTGTACTTAAATGGGAAACAAATAATGCAACATGTCAAAATAAAAGTACTGTGCACAAAAATATGTACTAGATAGAAATGTAACAAGCAAAACACAACACCTCATCAGTAGCTCAGTCTGATAAGGACTAAACCTATAGTTCAATTTTGCACACACACTACAGTTCGAATCCAGGGACCACCACTAACATCTCTGTCTGGTTCTACAGTTGTAAACTGCAATCTGAATAGAAAAAATAATGTACTGCAACACATATACTTTTCATACAGGGCACACAGGTAAAGAA